>NC_091792.1:30316111-30617222 GCF_041296235.1 Equus asinus
CCAGCTCTAGGTTTCGAAGAAAATGACAGTGAAAAAACGCACAAAAATTCTTGCCCTCTGTAGCTTACTAACTAGCGGAAACTCCAAAACTGGTTGAGGAGTGAATAAAATCTTAAACCAACAGAATTTTTAAAAAATCGAGCCAGTTAATGAGAAAATTTACGGACAAACTATAAGCAATATGTGTAGTGAGGCAGGCAAAGCTGCGGTCCTGGCCGTGGCAAAACCAGCCAGTCTCAACTAAGACCTGCTTTTCACTGAAGAAGCCTGGAGCAAGAATTGAAAGGCATTGAGAAAAGACTACTAGTGACCAGGAGTAAATGCAATAAACCTGCAGAATATCACATTTAGAATTAAAAATCTGGTCCCCAAATAAGGAAATGCTGATTGTTTTTATTTTTAAGTCAACAGTTCAGATATTTATGCAGTTGTATTTCAATAGTATTATATAAAATTTGGCCCCAATTCAATCACTTCAATTGTTCCCTACTCTCAAAGGCTAAGCAGAGCGATTAAGTGGCAAAAATAATTTTTAAACTATGATCATATATTACACTCAAAGGAAGACCAACATTTTTTTCTTAAGGAGGTGAACCAGAAATAATGTTTTCAAAAGTTAATTTCACTTTAAACAATTCTTTAGCAAACGAAATATGCCCTTCGTAAATGTGAGCATGTAAGGTAAGTTCAAAGACTACTTTAAATTTCTGCCACGTATTTAACTTTACTTTTGGTTATACCTGAATAAAAATGGAATGTCTTTTTAAAAAATCCCCTTTCTCTCTTTTGGAAAAAAGCCCTTTCCATGTTCTTTTAAAGGAAAATGCAAGCTGCCTTTATATATATATATAAATGGTGTGTCTACTCAGGAAATATAAAGCAAGCTGATGTTAAGGTATCAGGGATTACGGCTAACAGCAGAGGTCATGGTTAGGGAATTAGAAAGAGGGATTCCATTACTGGCATTCTGCTGACTGAGGGCTGAGAGAGGTTAAAGGAGTTCAGTGGAGGATAAAGTCATTTGGGAGATGGGCTTCCCAAATTAGCAAATTAACAGATGGAGAAATGGGAATAAAAAATAAGATGATAAATTACTCTTAACATCAAGTCTATGAGGGCTTCTTCCCTAGAAGCCCTGAGAAATCAAAGGATTCACGAAGGAAGACATGTTTTCCTTAATCATTCCGATAATTGGCATAATGGCATTCCAGCCCTTTCCCTTTCCTATGAGGTTCCTTGAGACAAACTTCCTTTTGCATGTTATTAAGAGAGAATGCACATATACCTCTTTTGAGGAAAAAAAGGATAGCATTTTGGCAGGGGCTGATAAAGGACACGAACGTCTCCCCTACCAGGGGAAGAACAGATGTTCTAAATACCTGGAGAATGCAGAAAAACCAGCTTCTGAGA
Organism: Equus asinus; assembly: GCF_041296235.1. NCBI lineage: Eukaryota > Metazoa > Chordata > Mammalia > Perissodactyla > Equidae > Equus > Equus asinus. The sequence goes on from NC_091792.1 coordinate 30,317,522, forward strand.
TATATATGATACATGTGGGTCCATGGAATACTGGATTTTTTTTTTCTGCAGGAGTTCTGGATTAACAATAAAGGGAAAAGCAGTACAAAGTTTCCAAAAATGCTATGATCATTTGCATGTAGTCAAATTTTGGCAGTATATGCATGTCTCTGTTTTTAAGTGACATGAAAATCACATACAGAATTATTGACTTTTGAATTTTAAAAAAGTCCCACTTTCAACAGTTTTCAAACTAGTATTATTGGATTTCCAAAACGCAAACTAAAGAGATAATGAGTAAAACATAAACATTCTTAATAAGATGGCCCAAATAAGGTAGTCGTTGCTTTTGTAGTTGATCTCTTCTGTCTTTAGGTTTTGAAAAGCACCAAGTATAAAAGAGAGGGAGAACTGAGTCTTGGATGTAGCCTGAATAGAGAATCTTGGGACTGGAACAAAACAGACTCTTTCCTTTGTAGTTCTCAGAAATGCAGAGTAATGTGACACTAGTGGAAGACACAGAACCCACCTCAGGTTTTTATAGGCCTTTTGTTTCACGCGGGGATTCCTCCCACTTCTCTAGGGTGCTCTTATGAATTTTCTCTAACCCAACCAGACCCAAACCATACTATACTTTTCACTAAAGACTGCCAGGAATTGGGCCATCTTGGTAATTAGATTCATCCATCAATTTTACCTAAACAGGTATAAGAAAATATTTACCAAGGTTACTGATTCCTTGACAACAGTGAAGATAAACAGCTTCATGGAAAATAAATACAGAGCCATTTATTAAAACAATAAAGTCCCTTATAAATGCCAACAAGGATGGCAAACAATGACAGACTCCAATTCAACCCAAGACTTATAAATGAGTTATCTCCTAAATATTTAAGAAACTGAGAAAAATAAGACACTTTCCTCTTCCCCTCCTCTGCGTTATAAAGAGAAATGCAGTGAAAGTGATAAAAAACTAGGAATAAGGATGCCAAAACACAGTATCAAAATTGAGTTTATGTTCCCCCTATGGCATTGGATTGGATAATTCTGTATCATATTTGCCCTTTTCCTGACAGCTGTATTTTATAATCATGATTATTATCATCATCACCACCACCAAGTGGGAAAATAACTAAGTGTTCTTATGCTCTAGGTGAAGGGAGGACACTGTAACCATAAACAGAGTTGGTCCCAGTCGTCTGGAACCTCATGTGGCCAGGGATGACTCAGACACTCCCTCACTTGCTCTAATACATAATAATGATCCTTCCAGGCCTGGTTGATAAGTTGGAAATCATTGCACAGCCAGTCCAATCAATTTTTTTGATGTAGAGCACCACTCCATGAATCTAGAAAAATGGAGACAAGAATGAGAGTGACTATCATGAAAACCATGGTGACCTCATAAAGTGAAGACTTGTGGTAGGGGAGAAGGCCATGGCTCGGAAGTTAGAAGATCCAACTTTTAGTCCTATTTCTGTCACTATCTAACTGTGTGAATTTGGCCAAGTCGCTTAAACATTCTGGGCCTTAGTTTCCCTTAATAGTAAAATCAGGGATGTAGGGTCATGTCATTTGAAGCTTTACCGGCTCATGATTTTCATGTACGCAGAACAGAACCAGGAGGCAAAGATTCTTTGAGACCTGAATTACCTAAAAAAAGCAAATCAATGGCTAATTACTTCACTGAATACTTCATGGATACAATGAACACTGTGCCTTTCTGTCCCCTTGAGGGCTTCGAACTTTCTCCAGAGCAACATCAGGGACCGTTTTGGTTCTTGCGCTTTAGGAGACAGAAGCATCTTTGCCTGCAGACCTTCCCTTGATGGCTGACACTTGGTATATTCCTTTCCTTTCCCTTTCTCTTTCACTGTGAAGTTTAGGTTTGTTTTAAATTCCATTACTTCTCTTGTTTCAACATAACTTCAGCACCGATATGTGCAAATGAAATCAAATGGACATGGGCCATGTACATGCAAATAATCAGGAAAGGTATTCCCAGGGAAAGGCAACTCTTTCAAGAAACCTTGTTGAATGTCATTACCAGGCCTCACATAAAACAAAACAAAACAGGTCTGGTTTTCTCGGATTAGTCTCAAAGGTAATATTGTATATGAAAAACAGAACCTCACAATTTATCTGATCTGCCTATATTTGAAGTACCCACCATCTACTGGGTATCATGGTTTTCGGGACAGAGACCCAGTCCTTGTGTCTGAGATAAGATGTCCTAGGAGACAGTGAGACAACATCCCAGAGCATCATCTGCCATGGCAGGAATGCTGCTTGCTGGCTTGGCTTTGTCATCCTGTAGGGCTTCTATAAGCAGGATAAGAATTAGTGAATGGTAGCAAACGTGGCACATCCGGGAAATGAGGGACACACGGCTCTTTAACCTCTTGGTGAGGAGGGGAAGACTACCCATAGTGCCTATTGGTGTTCACGATCAGGAGTCTGTCATGTATCTGCCTCCCCCGCAAAGTTCAAAAAGAGGTCACTAGATGAGAAGTCATTAAGTGGGTAGAGTGAATATGAATACTTAGCATCCTCTGTGAAGCCCCCTGAGGTGGGAAATCTTAAACTAGATACTGGAAAGGACTTAACAATCAATCCTTACTTCTAATGCAAAAAAGGGCCAACATTCCAATAGTAGAATGGTGTGGAGTTCCTCATGTTTACTGCTCTGACTGAGGTGGGGCTGGTGGCCCTCCCCAGGGGCTAGGTGTCCCCAGTATCTCAATACTCTTGAGGTGGATTGGCCTAGTGGAAACCACTTTGACTTGAAATCACCAACCTGGTTGTATGTCCTTGAAAAAAATCACTTAACATTTCTCTCTCTCAAACTTATTGTATCTAAGGTCCCTTTAAGTTCCAAAAACTATGATTCCGAGTTCAGGAAGTCAGCATTCTCAAACGCATGAGTAGAATTATGGCCAGGTGTCTTCTACCTCCTAGTTCTTACAAGTGTGGTTTCCCACCCGCAGCCCTTCTGGGAACAGGGGTTCTCAGGGCTGAGAGGTATCCAGGTTCTGCAGTGTAGAAGTCCACCCTGGTGACATCAATGGGCTATTTTCTTAAAGTACTCATCCAGGGACATCATGAAGACTTGTGAGGAGAGAAAGAGAGATATGTCATAGTATTTATAGGTCAGCTTGACCTGTGTTAAATGGCCAGCAAAATGTTTTTCCTAATCATTATAGGGCCTTTCCATCTCAAGCGGGTTGTGGCTGGCAACTGCTCTTCCCATTCCATCTCGGTGCCTTTACTAGTGTCCTGCTGCCTTCACAGGTGTAAGTGTGATAGAAAAGGCTCCTTCACCTAAGTACCATTCCCTCAGCTTCCTCTCCTGACCCACCTTGCTCTGCTCTGGCTGCTCTGCTCCTATCTTTATGATTCAGATCTGGTTCCTGACTCCAAATGCTCGTATGCTCTTACCACACTGGATTGTCCTCTTGCCTCATGACCCTGCCCTGCCTAAGACCCTGATTCTACTTTGCTCCAAAATCACAGTTAGATACAAACCCTATTCACTTTTAAGTGGTCCCAGCTCTGACACCCCAGCTTTGACAGTATTCTAGACCCTCACCTACTAAGCTGCCTAGGGGAGTCAGATTTAGATCTCGGTTTATGTCTGATTATGTAACAGAATATTCTGGACTTGGTCAGAGGTGAGACTCCACTGGGCTGGAATGTGACATTATAAAAAGCAGCCCCCAAAAGGTCCTGTGTGTGCTCTGGGCCAACTTGTATCCTAACTGATATGAGATGCTTCACCAGGCTCTTACATGTCACAGGGCTTGCTCAGAAATGGGAAACAGGAGTCTAGCCACCTCCTTCAGCTCTGCAGAGAGATAGCTGGAAACAATCAATCACTGGACTCAGGCACACACAGACTGGCTGACAGATAAGGGTCCCGAAAGGAGGCTGGCCTGGAAGATAAGATGACAGGACTATATGAAAGACAAGCATCACGAGTAAAGAAGGTTGCTGCAGAGCAGTGGATCCTGAGCAGAGGAGCAGTGGATCCAGACGGGCGAGAGGCTGTGCTTGGTCTCTGCAAACCAGCCTCCTTGTTTTACCTTCCTCAGAGTGCCTGCACACATGGGAAAGGTGAGGTCTGAGGCAAGGAGGGAACAGTTTCAAATAGTGATAAGAACTGAGAAGAAAATAGAATACATAAAATGATGTGATAGAGGGAGACTGGGGCGTGAGGCCACATCAGCGCATCCCAGGCTGTCTTCAGACCTCTTCTGGGACACCTACTCTCTAGGGGAGCTCACCTTGTCCTGGCCATTTAAACGGCACCGCATATTGATGATTCCCATATTTCTATCTCCGGCTCTTCTCTCCTGTCCTCCAGACCTGCATACTGAAATACCTTCCTGACATCTCTGTTTATATATCTAACAAGTTTCTAGAATTTATCATTTCCAGACCCAAATTCTGGATTCCCCAGCCCCTCAGGATCTCTTCTTCTGTCATTCCCATTTCAGTTAATGCTGTGAGAACTGACCTAATAGCATCCTTGATTCTTCTCCTTCTCTCACACATATGGTAACCATATGATTTATCCAAACTGGAACACTTGTGAGAGTAAAATAATGAGTTATTAATAATTTGGCTGGTATACCAGGTATAAACTAGGATATAGTCTTTATATTCTATATTTAACCCACAAGATTTTAAAATACTGTCCTAATCTGATCCCTCCTGAGCTTCTCCACCTTACTTACTCTAGTCCATAGCCATCACCTGTCATCTGACCACTATATAGCTCTCCAACTGGGCTCCTATTTGTTTTATGTGCATTGCCTGCTGATGTCACTACAATAAAAGCTATGTGAAGGGAGAGTCCTTGTCTATGTTATAAATGTGGGAAATAAATTTTCTTATGCATAGACACAGAAACTTCTGGAAGCATGGAAAGGGAAGTGTTAAGAGTTGCTGCCTCGGGGCTGGCCCCGTGGCCGAGTGGTTAAGTTCGTGCGCTCCGCTGCAGGCGGCCCAGTGTTTCTACGGTTCGAATCCTGGGCGCGGACATGGCACTGCTCGTCAGACCACGCTGAGGCAGCGTCCCACATGCCATAACTAGAGGAACCCACAACGAAGAATACACAACTATGTACCGGGGGGCTTTGGGGAGAAAAAGGAAAAAATAAAATCTTTAAAAAAAAAAAAAAAAAGAGTTGCTGCCTCTGCAGAGAGTTAAAGGAAGAGAAGTTGACAAAGGAAGTGTGAGGTGGGAAGAAAACTTACTTTTAAAGGCACACCCTTTTATTTTGTCTTTTTTTTTTCTGTGTGCATACACTATTGTTAATTAAAAAACACTGCTGCATGAGAAATTATTCTCCAAGAAAGCCAATTTTTTCTCTGTAGTCTATTTATATGCCTTCCTTTTCCCAAAACTCTGGAGAAAAGACGAAAAAAAGATTCCATTTTGTTTCACACTGTGTCACCTGAGCTAAAAAGCCCATATCTAGACTTAACTCCGTATGAGTTATATAAGAAATGAGCTATTTAATTTTTTGGGGGAAATACAATTTTCTAAGAATTGTTTTATCCATTAAGGTTGTCTCTTTAACAACTCTCTATCTGTCACACATATTTTCTCATTTGACCCTCACGTCAAGCCCGTGGAGCTGACACATGACCATTCTCACTTGACACGTGAGGAAATCTAGGCACAGAAAGGTGAAGTAACATAGTAACAGAGAAAAGTGAAGGTCACACCACTAGGAATTGCCAGAGCAAAGATTTGAATCCAGTCCTGCATGACTCCAGAGCTGGTGCCTGTAACTATTATCTTGCACTAGGTTTATCTTGGTGTAGTCGCTTTAGGACACACAGCACACCAGCCAAATCTCCTTCTCCACTTTCAGTTGCACCCCTTATTCTCCACGTCACCATCCAAAAGACCTTGCTGTGAGGTTACTAATGTAAAGAGCATCTAGCAAATCTTACTCCATGGGAAACTGCATTGGAATGATCTTCTCCAGGCATAGTGTGACATGAAAGGACTAGTGATCATGTAAGATGATGGTGACCTTCCTTTAACTGTGATCTTCACAAAGCCAAGCAGAGACTGAGGTGCTCATCTGGCTAATTCAAGTTCAGTCACTCTTTTCCATACCTGAATGGTTGGATACTTCACCAATGTAACATTAGCACCTTTGATCGTCCATCGCTGTGAGCCTACATCTAACCTGAGATGTTCACTCTTTCTGAAGGACTGATAATGCTTTAATAAAAATAAATGACTTATGTTAACCCGATGCTTATTATAGCTACAGCTTGCACAGCTGTAACTTTCTGTTGAATGGAATGGAGTATTGTCCATCAAAAGAGAAATATTTTTCTAAGAGAAATAATATGTTATTCCTCCCATCAGAGGGCTAAAAGTATAGTGTGTGTTTAGATCAGGAAACAGTGCTAACTTTTAACATGATCCTAATTCACTGAGTGACCCTGAGGGTAACATCTTTAATTCAAGGAAAGTTCATAAAATGGGAGCAGAATAAAAACTTAACTCTACGAACCACTTCTATACTATCCACTTCCAATTTGCTTTTCACATACATCACAGAGTATGCATGTGCTAGAGAGACATGCAAGCTACACCCACCTGCACAAAGGGAATTAGCCACTGAAATAATTACTCAACTAATTCAAGTTTAAAATTTCATTTTGCCTCAACTGCCCAATGATTGCTTGGATTGTCTACAGACTCAAAAACATAGGGATATCATTTCTATATATCATGATCAGACTAGCTGAGTATCTTAGCAATAACTGATATATATATATATGTATAGTTTCTTCATATGTAACCCTTAGGAACCAGTGGAACTCAACATATTACTTGTATATCTATCGTCACTGCTTTGTGTCTAACTGGTAGTAAGTATCCACTTAGGTTCCAGAATATTCAATGAAAGTGGCAAAGTTGGATTTGTAAGTGGTCGTCAAGGGATATATATAATAGTAATAATGGATACCATTCATTGAGAGCTTAAAAAGAGTTCAGAGGCTTTAAAAAATAATATACATTAACCCATTTAATCCTCACTATAACCATAAGAGGAAGGTGTGTTAGAGTCATCCTTTTAAAACAAACAACAACTCAGACCTTACTGGTTTACGGAAAATTTTTACTAATACTTTAACAATCAGCTAATTCCAGGGCTATTTATGGCTATTTATATTGCTCTAGAGCTGGGCCGTCCAATAGGACTTTCTGTGATGATGGAAATGTCCTATATACGCACTGCCATGTGGTAGCCTCTAGAAATGTGGCTAGCGTGACTGACGAACAGAATTTTAAATTTTGCTTTATTACAATTCATTTAAATGGAAATAGTCACACATGGCTAGTGATTATTATGATGGACACCACAGCTCTAGACTATAGAAAATGGAGGAAAATTTGTAAATTCTTCTTATAAAGCCAGTATAATGATTACCTAAAAATGATATAAATGTAAGCTAAGTACAAATCTCACACGTGAATATTAAGGTAAAAAATAAATAATATACTAAATCAAGTACTAACAAATACAATCCAGCATATGTTAGAAGAATAATACATACTGGGAATTCAGGATGATTCAATATTGGGAAATCCATTAATATAATCCACTTCCATTAATAGATCAAAGGAGAAAACTCAGACCACAGCTCTTGAAAAGGTATTTGTTAAAATTAAACATTCATTCTTGATTAAAAACTCTGAATAAAATAGGACTAAGTTTACATTTACATAACATGATAAAATATCTCTCTCAACCTAGAAGACTGCATGAGAAAAATAATGAAATGGAGAACTGAGAAAAACAACTCCATTAAATTCAGCATGTTCCCACTAAACAGTGAATGAAGGGGGATATGTTCACTATTACTTTAGTTGATCCTGGAGGTACAAGCCAATGAATTAGATAATAGGAAAAAATAGGAGGTTGAAAGTTTGAAAGAAGTAAATTATCACTAACTACGCATATTATTAATGTAATCCTGATAAACTAATATAAACAATCACAAATACTACAATGTGGTGGTTAAGATCATGGACTGTGAAGCCCTGCTGCCTGGTCCAATTGCTAGCTCTGTTACTAACTAGTTATGTGACCTTGAGCAAGTTATTTAACCTCTGTTTCCTCCTCTGTAAAATGGGAACAATAAAATTATCTACTATAGGGTTACTAAGAGGATTAAGTATGGAAATAAATATAAAGCTCTTACAAAATGCCTACATATGACAAATACTATATAATATTACTATTATTAAAGTAATAATAACATTGTTCTTATTATTACAGTAATAATAGGAATATTATAATAATTCAAATTATAAGCTATAAAATCCATAAATTATAAAATTACATATATAAATTATAAATATGTACAAAATTAACATACAAAAATCAAACCCCTTCCTATACGACAAAGGAGATTTCACGGGTCAGCCCCATGGCATAGTGGTTAAGTTTGCCATGCTCTGCTTCAGGGGCCTGGGTTTCCAGCTTCGGATTCCAGGTGTGAACCTACACCACTCATTACACATACTGAGGCAGCAACCCATATACAAAATAGAGGAAGACTGGCACTATGTTAGCTCAGGGCAAAGCTTCCTTGACAACAACAACCAAAAAAAGAAAAGAAAAGAAAAAAGGAGATTTCATTTATAATAGCAACACAATGATTAAATACCTAGGAATAAACATAAGAAGAGTGTGCAAGATTAAATAATATTTCAAAATGCTACTAAGGGACCAAAAGAATAGCTGAATAAAAGGAAAATATTGACCATATTTGGATAGGAAGATTCAACATGAAAAGGTTATAAATTCCTTCTACATTATTCTATAAATTAGAAAACTAGATACAAGTGATTCTAAATTTACATAAAAATAGACACACAAAAAAGTGAAGATAGAGCAATAAAGTAAGATTAGCACAGATACGAGACATATTACAGTGCTCAAGTACTCAAAATGGTATGTTACCAGAGTATGAATACACAGGTTAAAGGTACAGTTTAGAGAGCACAGAAATAGAACCAAATACACATGGGTATTTAATATATTCTAAATGGGGCTACTGCATATGAGGGGGAAAAGATTACCCAATAAATACCAGTTACAAAAATAGGTAGGCCATCTGAAAAAGAAAATGTTGGCTCTCTACTTGGTTCTTTACACTGAAATAAATTCTGTATGGATTAAAGATTTAATCATAAAAGTGAAATAAAAAAAGTAGTGGATGAAAACATGAGAGAATGTTGTTCCGTAGTCTTAGGCTGTAGAAGATATTATTATTATATTAAACTCAGGAGCTATATAAAAAGATTGATAAATTCAGTTACAGAAAACCCCAGAATTTCTGCATGACAAAAAAGCACCACACATAAATCAAACACAGTGAAAAGTTGGGAGGAAAAAATGGAATCCTTTATCACAAAACAGGTTACCTGCTTTAACTAATAAAGAACGGATATACATCAATAAGAAAATGACCAACAACTCAACTGAAAAGTGGCCAAATAATGTAAGCAGATACTTTATAGAAAAAAATTTACTTTTTCTATTTTACTTGAAAAGATATTGAACATTACTCATGACAAGAAAAATGTGATACCATTTTTTACTTACCAAATTTCACACAACAAAAAGCTGTAACAATCTTTTGGTGAGAATATGGGAAAACAGTATTTGCTTATTATTGTGTATATTATTGTGTATATTAGTATGAACAGTGTTATACTAATATACTGATGTTGTATACATTAGTATAAACAGTATTAGTATATTGTTGGTTAATGTATAAATTGGTTCAACCTTTTTGACAGACAATTTGCCAGTAAGTTTAAAATACACATACCATCGCCCTAGTTATTAAACCTCCAGAATTTACCTTATAGATATACTCACAAATGTGCTCAGTGTCACATATATATATATATATATATATATATATATTTTTTTTTTTTTGGTAAGAGAAAACATGTCCATTAATAGGAGCTGATTTGATAAGTGTGACATATGCTAAAAATGAAATGTTATACAGTCATTAGAAATGAGAAGCTTGGATTGAGGGTTGATATGAATTAATCTCCAAGATGAAGTGAGAAATAAGGGCGCAGAGTTAAGTGTGCTACATCTGTTTAGAAACACACACACACATTTGTAAGCATATAAAATATCTCTGAAAGAAGATATTCTAGAGAGAGGAACTGAATAACTGAGGGACAGTCAGGAGAAGGCAATTACTTTTCACTGTATACCATTTTATACCATGTGTATACATTATCTGTTTCAAAATTAATTGCTTTTTAAAGTAGCTTTTATTTTTTTTTTATCTCCTTTTCTTCTTCTGTTCACAAGGAGGAAATCCTGGCTCTTCCCAAATTATGTTGACACTGTTAGCATAAACTCAGCTCACTTATCTTTTCTCTCTTTATTATGTGCCTAAATAAATAACTGTCCAAAAAATGAGCAAAAGAAACATAGAACAAAGCACCTCGACTTTACAGAACAATACTAGTAAAACATTAAAATATGTGGATTTGGAAAAGATCTGAAAAACTATACAGCAAATGTTAAGAGCATTTATCTTGAGTGGGGATATAAGAGGTAATTTTGGTTTTATCTTGGTATTTTCTGTGATTTCCAAAGTTTATACAATAATATGTACTACTTTTGTAATAATTTTTTTAAAAACTTGTTGCTACTCACCTGGTTCCTGTCCCTGGCATTTGCATATCGAAACCTCTGGATATAATAAAAGACCAGCCATGCGAGGGAAATGATCATCAGGACAATGAAGGAAATGGAGACAAACACAACCGAAGTGCGGCTCACGTATTTCTGCAAGTTCCGGGTTCCGATGGTGATGTACATCGTCACAGTGATGTTTCTCTCCAGCAAGCTTACTATCTCCTTTCCTTTTGGCTCAGGGATCATTATTGCCACGATGTCTTCTACACCTATTGTGAGAGGGGTAGGCAGGGTCGGGGGTAAGAGAGAGGGAGAAAATCACAATGAAATGTCTGGACAAAGTAACATGCAAGCAAATAATGACACTACTTTTGACAATTCTATGCCAGATCTCATAGCCAGGTCTAATTCTAAGATCGAACAGCCAGAAATGGAGTTAGATTTTCTCTTTCTTTAGCTACCTTGGGTTGGTGCTGTCTTGTATATGAGAAAAGAGCCTAAACTGAACTCAGGATTTTGGTACCAGCAATGTCATGATCATGCTCTCTCCAGCTCTCTTAGGGGTTGTTGACCCTGGTCTGGTAAACACAGACCCTTCCCAACTAGCCCAGTTTACAGTTCTAGGTTGCATTTCACAGATCCCCAGAGGAGGAGAAAAGGCACTTTGTACCTCATGGCCAAAGGATAAAAATGCCCAGTTTTTTTTGTTTGTTTGTTTGTTTTTAGAGGAAGATTAGCCCCGAGCTAACTGCTGCCAATCCTCCTCTTTTTTCTGAGGAAGACTGGCCCTGAGCTAACATCTGTGCCCATCTTCCTCTACTTTATATGTGGGATGCCTGCCACAGCACGGCTTGCTAAGTGGTGCCATGTGGGCATCCGAACTGGCGAACCCCTGGCCACCGAAGTGGAATGTGCGCACTTAACTGCTGTGCCACCGGGCCGGCCCCAAAATGTCCAGTTTTATGCCATCTGTCTGCGAGCTCTCTCTCTTTCCCCCACACAGACACTAGGAATACTCAATTACAGATCTCTACTTATTATTTCCAAGGCAATTTTCTCCCACAATGAGTATCCAAAGCAACCCCCCAAAAAGGTTTCTTAATGAGCTCTACTGTTATTTGCCAACATAAAAAAGCTTATCTAACCTAATTCAACGTAAACATCCTCACACACCTTGTGTATCCTCACACCAAACCAAGGGAAAATGGAGGCTGTACAGAGAATTCCAGGAGTGTTTTGCCTCCACTCTCCAATACTCTCACCACAATGCCCCTGTTCCTGAATAGTTTGAAGCAAAAGTGGTAACTTTCTTGGGTCTGAGTTATCTAGGTCATTGTCCCTATTCTTCATGACACTATGTAAAGAACAGCCTCTCACTTCTAGGGCCTCTAAAGGGGATCTTTAGTAAGGATATGATACCAGGTGCAAATAAACCAAGTCGACATGTCATTGTGGCTGACACATGGACTAGAATACTGATTTCACTAGGAGAGGTTCTTAGGGGTCACCCCAATTCACGCCTGCAAAGCTCTTCATGGGCCAGCCTTCCACATGGAAACAGCCCACTACCTGGAGTCACTACAAATGAAAGAGAGTAAATTTGCAATTACTATGTTGTAAGATTCAGGACAAAACTAAACACCACTATAGCTGCTTAAAGCTGGCTTTATTCACATGCTGAGGTCAGTCAGCTGGATGGAACTACCAGATTACATTTGCTCAGAGTGTTACAAGTCTCTTAGAAGCTACTTAGGGCCTTCACTTGAGATCAACCTTGATCTCTATGTAGGTTTTCAATCCTAAATTCCCTGATGGTACTTCACGTAGGCTGAATAAATACTTTAAAAGCTAACTACATACAAAGGTGTATGTGCTACCTCAATGACATACTTCTAAAAATCCCTAAAACCCTTGCATTGACTCAATTGTAAAATCATAAAGCCACGTGGTGTTTAGATGTGGCTGTTATTTCTGGGAATTACCGAAACTGATGGCTTGAATTTCAACTTTGCAGAATTTACTGACAATTCCAATGCTCCTTTTCTTTTCATGTTTACTTTGGCTAATGGCTGCATGTGGTCTGAGGTTTTGTGAGGGATTAAGGCTGTTGGCAGGTTTTTGTCTCTACAGAAATATGATCTTCTTTGTACTGGACTAATCTGGCCTGGTGAGGCTCAGCCCAGTACTGTAACCACTTTATAGATATTTAAGTACTGGTAGAATCATAATTTTTCATTTAATTTATTTCCTTATTTATATTTTTTAATCATATCTATTGAGGCTCTAATAAGATTTTTTTTAAGGAGGGAATCTTGGGGTTATTTAAAGACTTTGTATGCACAGTCTTGCACAGGTTTTACATTTTTTAGTAGTCAAATTTTATTAATACACGGCTTTACGGCTCCCAGTTTTCATACTCTGCTTAGGAAGCTCTCCACCAAAGATGATAGAAATATTCCTCTAAAACTGCTTTTTAAACCTTATAGTTTTACTTTTTACATTTAAATCTTGAACAATTTAAATGTGATTTAACAACAACACAACATTTATGGAGCTCTTATAATGTGATGGACAGAGAGGAAACAGATAGGATGCAATTTATTTTTCCCCTAAATTCTAGACATATTTGGGGCTACTTTTGGATTTTGTTTGATTGTAAGGTTGGCCTATTTTTTACTGAATCTATATCAAGCTATTTTAGCTGTGTAGCTTTTAACATACTTACTATCTGGTAGCCTAACTCTTCCCTTCCTCATTTCTCCCTACAATTTTCCATTTAACTACTTATATGGAGACCATGGAGCCTGTAGTGAAGGGTCTGGGACTGCCAAGTTTGTTTCAAACCCCAGCTCAACATTTTAAAAATAGGCAACCAAATTTTGGATATCCACAAAGTTTTCAAGTACTCATCATCCGTTTTCAGGGACCTGAGAAAACATTTTCTCTTCCCATAGGGTAAAGTATAATTTAAAGCATTTATTTTAAACTTAAGTGCTTAGTTACACTACTTGTGTTGTTTGTAGCACTACTGTGCCTTCATGAGACATGACACCCACTTAGAAAGACACACAGTGAACACGGCAGTGGGCAAGTCTATTCATCCAGACTTAACTGCATTCTTCTTCAGTATTCATAATGAACTTCTTGGGCTGATGATGGTAAAAAATTGATGAGATTCTGGGATATTTCTCCATGCCCTTTAGGCTATGTATTGTGCATGGTGGAAAGAGATACTGAGGGTATGCATTCATCTCAATAGAAATAGTCATTGAGAACTTCGATACTTAATATGTCCAAAAATGGTACCAAGTGAAGTGGATTTGGGTGAATGATCTGACCAATCTGATCAATGCAGAAAATCCAGGGCAAAAGCTACTTATAGGATCTAATCTGTTCAAATGATACACGTGCCCCAATGTGAGTTATCAGACCATTCCCTGATCTTTGCTTCATGTCGGAACATGCAGCTACTGTCAGGAAGAAGCCAGCAGATTCTCCCCAGGTATATGGAGTGTAACTGCTTCTGAGGGTATCTGTGAGAGAGGGACGGGGGAAACAGGGGTGAGGAGAGAGAGCACTGGAAGTCCAGCTGAGGAATCTCCTCAGAGTTAAATGCTGCCCTGAGTATCTAATCTATGATACATTAGATGCTCTGAGACTCAGGGAGAAGAAGTTAACAAATAGCATGCTTTGTATGGGTAAAATCTACAAAGAGCCCCTGATATTTGGGCAATTTCATGTTTACTGTGACGCTTAGCCACTCTAATACTGAGTGCCTCTTTTTGCAAAATTATGTCAGCCTACCATCTCTTTTCCTCCGAAAGGTACTTTATACTTCTGAGTGATCACTGTTATATAATCATTGTATATTCTGGAAAAGCTCTTCAGCCCTGTGAGAGAATGTATGACCAGCACACACAAGACCCAGTTGCCAGACAAACAACAGGAGCACCCTTTATTTTCAGTGCTTCCTTTTCCCAGGAGATGCTCAATTGCCACTATTTAATTTGGCATATGCAGATAAGTAAGGAATCAAAACAAAGGTTCAGAAAGCCAAAGAATGCTTAATAACCAGGAAATTCTTTACTTACAAATTCAAAACCAGGTTTTGTAAGCATTGCATTAATAGAACGTCTAGATCACCAGCAGAATGCTACCCAGTTTACAGAGCTGGCAGCCCCATTCCTCCCTGTGCATTGTGGAGGGTGATAACGTGCCTCCTAGGTTCATGTGAACAAAAATCCTTTTTCAATTCTCTGCATCCTATTTCTCCCCTAATCTCTACTTTAGTCTCACTGATAGCCCTTTAGAATTTAGGCAATAATAAGAAAAGGCCACAGGTTCCATTTGCAGATAGTTTCTATTTATACACTTCATGTCTACTTTTTTCTCCCCACAGTCAGCTCCCGATTATCATCTACTTTCAAGTGAGATAATGTATGTGAAATCACTTTTAAAACTGCAAAGTATAAATGTAAAGTATTACCACTTTCTGCATTAATTTAGAACATTTTTAATAAATACAGATGCAAAAGTCCTAAATCATTCACAAATAGACTCCAACAATATAGTAAAAAAATCTTCATGACCAAGTGGGATTTATCCTAGGAAGGTAAGGGCGATGAAACATTAGAAAATATATTAATGCTTTTTAGTACATTAACAAATTAAAGGAATAAAGCATATGCTTATCTTGTGGCGCTAGCTGTCCTCCAACACCTGGTCTCTTCCATCTACACTATTAGTGTTTCAGCTGGGCACAAGCTGTCCAGCGAAAAATGCCAATCCTCAGCCTCCCTTGCAGCTAGACGTGGCTAAGTGATTAATATCTGGCCATGGAGATGTGAGTAGAGATGATGTTTGCCACTCTAGGGTCTTACCCATAAAAGCACTGAGCATGTGCACCCCAGATCCTGTTTCTTTTCTCCAACTTCAAATAGAGAGAGATGGAGCAGGCAGCTTCTTAGAGAAGTCATATGTTTAGGACGGCACCCCATTCCTGACTCTTATTAAGAGAAATATAAGGAAATTTCCTTAATGTGATGAAGAGTATCTTCCAGAAATAGTACACTAAATGGAGGGGAAAAAACATCAGAAATTTTCTAATTCAAATCATGAATAAGACAAGGATGAGCCAACATTTAAAGCAGATAATTCTAAATGCTGGTACAAAGAGACATAGAAATTAAAGAGAGTGGTAAATCTTGAAAGGAAGAGGGCAAACTGTCATTATTTGGGGGATCACACGGCCACCTAAAAAAGCCAAGACAACTTAGCTATTAAAATGAGAAGAATGTTCAGTAAAATACAAGATTCAAGATTCAAGATCAACATACAAAAATGAAGAGCTTTTCTATACACCAGTAATATGTAATGGAAAAAATGATCTTTACATATAGCAGCAGAAATCATAAAATATTAAGGATAAACCCAATAGACACTGGCCCTATATGAAAAAAACTATACAATTAAGTTTCTCTGAAAGACATAAAAAATTTCTGAAGCAAATTTCATTTTAACCCAAGGATTATTTACATATCATGTATTTAGTTTCCAAGCATACACGATTTTTAAAGTTACCCATTTGTAATTATTATTATTATTATTATTATTTTGTTGTTGCTGCATTATGTTCAAGGAACATAGCCTCTGGATATTGATACTTAATCATCTCATACATTTTTAAGGGGTAAATGTTCCATTTGTATCCAGAAACGTATTCAAAACCATTCATTGCTGGGTACACATCTCTCTTTAATTAAGCTTATTAATTGTATTCAGATCTTCCACATCTTGGCTTATTTTTGTTTGCTTGATTGCCTGAAAGGGATGTGTCAAAACGTCTCATCCAACTTTTTCTGTTTTCTCTCTGAAGTTCTGTCAGTTGCTGCTCCACATTTTGAGTTTGTATAGTTAACTGCATATGTCTTCATGATGCTTCTATCTGCTTACACTGTTGTTGCTGTGGAGAGGTCTAATGTCATCATGATCCTCGTTCTCTGGAAGTGATCTGCTCTTTCTCTTTGTAAACTTTTGGAGTTATATTTGAGAATAGTCTTTGATGTTCTTAAATGTCACTGTTTATTTATGAGTATTGATCAGTTTGGTAGCACACAAACACTTTCAATCTGAGGAATTTCATTTTTTAATTCTAAAACATTGTCTTTATATTTATTCAAATATTTCCTCCTATATTTTTCTCTCCTGTGATTCCTATTACCCTGTTGGTGGTACTTACTCTTTCATTCACCATATTTTGCATACTTTTCCCCCCTCTCAATTAACAAACTTTTTATTTTTAAATAATTTAGAGTAATAAGTGGCAAAAAGAGTACATAGGAGTCCCATACACCTGTCTCCCAACTTCCTCCAACGGTGGCATCTTACATATTAAAGTGCATTATCAAAACAGGAAATTGATTGGCATAAAATAATTAACTAGATTACAGGACTTACTCAGCTTCACCAGTTTTGGCATGTACAGGTTTTTATAAAGTCTTTGCGTAAAATTCTATGACATTTTATCACACACAGAGAGTCACAGAACCACTACCACAATATGGAAATATTCCATCACCACAAAGGAATCCTCCTCTTCTCTCTTTCCCTAACCCCTGATGTCCACTTGTCTATTCTCCATCTCTATAATTTTGTCATTTCTAGCATGTTATCTAAATGGAATCATACAGTATGTAACCCTTTGAAATTGGCTTTTTTCACTCAGCATAATGCCCTTAACATCCATCCAAGCTATTGTGTGTATTAGTAATTCACTCCCTTTTATTTCTGAGTAGTATTCTATGGTACGGAGTGTGGTACGCCACAGTTTAACTATTCACCCATTGATGTACATATGGGTTGTTTCCAGTTTTTTGGCTATTAAGAATAAAGCTATGAACATTACTGTACAACTTTTTGTGTGAATATAAATTTTCATCTCTCTGTGATCAATGCCAAAGAGTGCAATTGTCACAATGTATGGTAGCTGCATGTTTGGTTTTTAAAAGAAATTACCAAACTGTTTTCCAGAGCGGCTGTATCATTTTACATTCCCATTGGCGATATATGAGTGATCCAGTTTCTCGACATCCTTGTCAGCATTTAGAATTATCACTATTTTTCACTTTAGTCATTCTAATAGGTATACAGTGGTATTTAGTTGTGTCTTTTATAATTTCTCTTTATCCATTATGTCTGACTTGTGGCAGAGTTTCTCAAGCTGACCTCCCAGCTCCTGAATTGATCTTTAGCTGTAAACACTCTGTATTTTATCCCATTTATAGTGTTCTTTATTAAATGATTATATTTTTCATACTAAATGTCCCCACCCCCTTTTTTAACAACTCCTAGCTCCTGCTGCATAGACTCTTCCCTTACTTAATATTTGTGGTCCACGTTTTCAGTTATTCTTTCTCCGCTGCTACCTACTCATACTGTACTTTCTTTGATAATGTAATACTCCTCAGTTGTCTCCTTACCTCCGCCTGCGAGCTCATGTTTCCCTAGTGGAATCAGGTACTCTGCCTGGTCATGTTTTTGGGGAAAACCAAGGCGGGACCCCGGTTTTGTTCCTCCAGCAGAATAAGGAGAGATGTGAATAAGCTCAGTGGGCTCCAAGCACCACCGAACCACCAGCGACTCCTCCCATTCAGACAGGCTCTCTGCAACATTACAGATGGCTTGTCCTCCTCCTAGATGGCCTCATCCCATTTACCTGAGGCACTGAAGTTCAGGCCTCCTAAGTCAAGAATTATCTCCCAGATCCTTAGAGCCACACTCCTTTGTGCATCATCTAATCCAACCCAACATCCTACCCACATCCTGTTTCTCAAACTCTTCCTCTACGACTCTCAGAACTTTAAGTCTCTGGTCAACAAATTCCCTAGGAGATTCCATCTCTTCTTGGAACGAACACTTCACCCCTTTGATCCCTCACTTCCTTGGTTTGATTGATCTGGCTGCCCTATGAGGACACTACTCTCTCTGTACTATGGTTAAGGGGTAAATTTCTTTTCTTTTTAAATTTTTATTAAACCACACTCCGCATATCTCAGAGCCCGAAGGTGGTTTGGTGTCCATACTCCATCTTGCTACTTCCAGACCATCACTCCTAGCCCCATCCCACCCTCCCTTAAAACCACTTATCTTTTGAGATTCTACCTGGATTTACAACCCTCTCTCTGCCCTCCTTGCTTCATCTACCAACCTCCTGTTCATCTCCTTTATCACCCTCTTTAGCTCCTAGCTCATAATATTCATCCTTCTTTGACTAAAACTTTAGTATTCACAAGGATAACACACCCAATACTCTGGCCTGTGGGTTGTGTGCTCTCTTCTTCTCCACTGACCTTTTCTTCCAGTCCTTCTCACACACACATTCCCACCGGCTTACCCTGGACCTGTCACAACCAGAAACTTCACCATCTCTGAAATCTCGATTTCAAGATGTCACTTTGCCAACAGCACTTCCTCTTCATCTAGCTCTCTTTGCTCTTCCTTCCCACCTAATAACCAAACCTCTACTTTCTTACCATCCTTCAGCCCTCTCCTGGCTCCACTTCTCTCCTTACCCAGCCGAGATCACATGCTCCATGGTTATAAGGACTCCTCTAAAAACACTCTTAGCTCTCTTGTTCTTCTATTTCTCCACAGAGCATGCCCTACAAAATTCGTTTTTTTAAATGCCTCCAATTCTTGTGAACACTGCTGAGAGAAAAATCTCACAAGTCATCTGTTTTCACTTTAAATTTATGATCCCTTTCCTCAAATGAACACTGAATATTGGCTGTTCTACTCTATTTTGGACCCACTCTCCCTCTGTCCAAATGATGACCTCATATCTTTACAGCTCTCCTCAAACCTCTGTACCCTCTTCCCACTCACATTCTCAATTAGTGATCTTACTGCAGGAGCCACTGAGAAAAATTACCCATCAGACGGCAATATCCTGACTATTACTAAATGAGGTAATTCACAGTGAAGCACTTAGCAAAAGCCATGATATAGATGTTCAGTTTCGTTAGTATCATTACGGTTTTACCACTGCCAAATATACAAATGGTACTGCCTCTGCCTCACCCTTCTCTTGGTACAATGCAGGACATGTGCCCTCTGCTACAGAGGCCTAATCCTATCAGTGAAACGTGCCCTCAATGTGTCACAGTCACTTGGGCAGGTGTGGGCAGGGCACACAGGACTTTTATTCAAATTATGATGAAAGTAAATGCCCTCTTTTCCTGCTGGTCTTAAACAGCTGGGAGGCAAAGCTGTGGCAGCCTAGTACTGTCTTAGTCTGGACAATAAACGTGGTTTCAGGGGACAAAAACAAATTCACAATAGGACTAATTTAGGAGTGTGAAAATTTATCATTCAGGAACCAAACTGATAACTTGCAGTGCAAACCGACCGACATGTTTCTCCAGAAGACCTCTAGACTCAAAATATTAAAGGCTCATCTGAACTGTCAGATAAAACTGATTAATCTGTGCTCCCCCAATGCTTTGCTGAAAACTGGAAGTATGTCCAATGCTAGTCAAGTGCATTTGAATTATACAACAGATCCCTTAAGTGGAGACTTGTCATTACAGTCAGAGGCAGACACTCAATAACAACTAAGTTTCATAAGGTCAAAAAACCTTTAAAGCACATGATAATGATAGCCAATTTTATTTTCCTTAGAATGGCTATAGTAACTTAGTTAACTTACTGATGCGGATTCGTCAGCTACACTTGAGATGATCAATGACACATTTTTTCCTAATTTACAAGTGTGTAGAATTTTCTATGAATTTGTGATAACTGTAGGGGGAGTTACAAATATAAAACAAGGTATTTTACTTATAGTCCCACCTGTAGCATTTTCTTAGAACATATTCAGTAAATTGGACTCAAAAATAGTTTTTGTAAGGATTTTAAATGGTTAAAAATATCATAGAATCCATGCTGAAACAAACAAATCATAGAATACTAAATTGATTTACAATAATTCAGTTTTTATTAGAGCAAATAAGCATGCCTAAAGAACCTTCTGGTTATATATAATATGCTTTAAATTCTAGTTTTAGTTTGGACAAAAGCCAATAAATATGTAAGTATAAGGAGCAGACTAACGGAATCACAGGGACAGGAGACTAGGAGACACCAAAGTTCTCCAGCATTCCCTTCTTCCTAATAATCTAGTAAATGAAGTTCAACAGCAGAATCACTTATCATAACTTGTAGCTGAGTGACCTTGGAAGATTTACTAAAGCTTTAAGCTTCAGGTTCATTATCTCCAAAACTCTAATAGTAAATGCACTTAGTCAATTAAATGAGATAATGCATACAAAGAACTCAGAACACAGTAAGGGATCAATAAATACCAAGTTACTATTACCATTGACATCATCGAACAATTATTTAAAACAACCCAGACAGTATAAAACTTGCATTTAGACCAAAAAGGTAGGGTAGGGGTGGGAAGGAGTTCAAGAACCTTGGTTTCCACTGGGGTCTGGGAACAGAGGCTGAGCTTCTGGACAATCGAGAGCACAGGCACCCCTCCACACAGCTGGGGACCATGAGGGCCATGCTGAGCAAGTTGCCATTTCTGCAACATGAAAGGGTTAACTTTCTACTCACATTGGTCAATTAAAGGAAACTCTGAGGCAGATAAATAGAAAATCAGTCTTCAAAGAAATAAACGAATGTAGCTGGGTTAGCAATTAACGGCCCAAATCACATTGCTATCTTAAGAAAAATAAAAACTGTATAATTTTTAGTTTGAAACAGTCACATAATCAAAGCAAACATGGATTCGTGTTTTGCTCTGCTTTGAACTACTGGGGGAAAAAATCACATCAATTATTCCCCACTAAACTATTTTTAACAACGCATGGGAAGAATTTAGGATTACAATGAAAAACAATCACAATCTAATGGATTATGGATCTAATGAACTTTTAGATATTTCTGGCGTACTATTCGGTACCATTGCATAGAACAGGGAAATATACGTGGAGCAACTCTTCTCACAAGTTTTGCTTATTTGTTTGGCAGAAGTGACCTGGAATTCCCAATTTACTGCATAATTATTAAATGCCTCATTACTTTACTTGATTCATCTCTATGTCTTTTTAGCATTCACCAAAGTTGTCTCTGATAGTCTTTGAAAACTAGAAATGAGATCTCCCTTTATTTCTTTTATATATATAGTTTTTTCATCAAGATAAAAGAAACCTTGTCCTTCTCTTATTGGGTAAATATTTATTAGATGCATTAAAATCTCTCAGCAGGTTCTCAAATGTCAGCTATTCATTATCTTTTCAACAAATATTTATTAAGCAATTACTATGTACTAGGCACTGTGCTAGGCAGTGGAGATATAAATATGAATAAGACATTCCTCTACTCACAGAACTCACCGACTAGTAGGGAAAGACAAACAAATAAACAAATAAATGATTTAAACTCAGTACTAACAGTATTCTGACACTGTCCACCATTTGTCACTAGAGCTAGTATATGGAAAGCACAATTATTGGGGCTAGGGGTCATGAGAAATGAGTTCAACATACAACTCATCTAATTCCTGTTTATTTGACCTTGGACAAGTTACACAACTTGACAGAAGAGTAGTTTGCTTCTCTATAAGGTACGTAATAATATATAAGCAAATAATTGACCTATCGGCTCTACAGGTAATCTGGTCCTAGGAATAAAATGTGCAGATACACACACTAAATGTTGCAAATGTAAAGTTCTGGTGTTAAGCCAGTTCCTAGCACAATGCCTCACACAGACTGGATTTGACAAACATTTGTTAATTCAAAGAGTACATTGTAACATCACCTATTCTCATATTTATCATCCTATTTTAGCACATTTTATTAAATTTTAATAACTTCTTCATTCATAAGAGTATGTATGAATAAAGATAATAATAATAATACAACACGTAACAACTCAGCTTAGGAAAAAAAAGTGTGCAGTGGCTTTAAAGCTCCTGATATGGCCATGTACTTTCTCTCTCCCCACCCCCTCTGCTGCTAAAGTTTGTATTAATCATTCTCTTCTTTCTCTTTACAGCTTAACATATATTGTACCACTAGAAATATACATTGTTTAGTTTTGCATGTCTCAATCTTTATATAAATGAAAAATGTTGTATGGATTCTTACATGGCTTGCTCTTTTTTGGTAAAGCTTTATGATTTGGTATTCATTCATGTTAAAGCATACTGCTATAATTTACTCATTTTCATTCATTATAGTCTCAGTTCTCATTTTAAGGGGAATGGTTTTAATGACTCCAATGAGAGTATGAAGTTTACCGTAGAAACTTTTTGTCAAGTTAAGAAAATTCACTTCTGTTCCTAGCTTGCTAGACTTTTTAAATAATTTATATAGAATTTTTCTAATGTTTTCTGTATCCTCTGAGATTAAAATATAGTTTTTCTCTGTGGTAAATAACATCAGGAGATGATGAACTAAAATCACATTCCCAGAATAAATTCAACTTTATCACAATGAGTTCTTTATTGCCAAATAGTTGGTGTATATTTTCTTTAGGATTTTTACATCCTTAGACTGGCATACAAATTTCCTTCCTTCTCTGACCTGTATAGTGTTGGTATTGGTTTCACCAGAACTCCATTTATGAAAAGTCCAGAATGAAAAATCCCTTTCTTAAGGGCAATTAAAGTTTACTATTTTGGTTTCTAGAAGCTGGAAATCCCCACATAGCTTCTCTATGGTAAGATGACATGGATTATGAATTCAAGAAATAATATTAAGGTCAGTGAAAAGATCAACTATTAATATTTTGAGAGAATACAGCAAAAGTGGGATACAACTTGGTGATATACCTTGGTGGATAGTAAACAGTCTTCTCAAAGATCAGAGCTCAAGCTCCAGAGAAGTGGAAAACACTGCATATCCTTTGGCAGACTCAAATTCTAGTAACTAGTTGTGATGAACATTGTTATTAAATGTTTTTAAAGTAACATATAAGTGAACGAAGTCTCTAAGCCTTCTTGGTCTTTACGCTCTCCATCAGTAGTTCTCACAGCAGGGGGAATTGGGTGCATTTTATCAGGATCTCAGGTCCAGGAAGGAGAGAAGAGTTTGGCAATTGAGTGTGTATTTTGAAAAACTCCACAGATCTGAAATATCTCTGGACCTCTCTGTCCTTTGTTGGATACATTCTACACTACAAGTCAAAGAGTTTATAGCAGATGCTGTCCGTTACCCATCCATGTCCCCTAACTAGCTCAGACCATTTTAGGGCACACTGTCCTTTCAACTATTAGCATCTGGACTTCTTTGCTTAAATGGCCTTCCTTGACCACTAGATATTCCCATTTGTGTGAGAAGGGAGGAATTACTGCCACCTGAGAGCAGTCCTGAGGAAGCTGGTGCGCAAATACCTCAGCTCCCTCCTCCCTGTGCTGGTGTAATTCCGAGGCACTTCCCACACCATTTCCCAGAGCTCCCCAGTGGGATGACGCTTCAGTCACTCACAGTGGTACCTTGCTTAATAACGCACTCTTTATTGGCTCCTTTCCTTCCCTGTCACATTCTTCCATTCCCAAAATGGTATTTCCTGGAAAAATAAATGGCTTGAACTTGAATCCTTGTCTCATGCCTGCTTCTGGGGCAACCCAAATTAGGACTGTGCCCAAAATTATTTCTCTTCTTTTCTTTCTGCGTAGTTCTCTGATGTCCTAAATACTAGCTATAACAGCTCCTGCCTTAGTGACATACACTGCTTCTTAATATCACTCTCTAATAGATTTACAAATAGAAGGAAAATATCAAAGGCAAAAACATGAACTTCTCCCCACAAATTTTTTGTTTTTTTTAAAGATTGGCACCTGAGATAACAACTGTTGCCAATTTTTTTTCTTTCTTTCTGCTTTTTCTCCCCAAATTCCCCCAGTACATAGTTGTATATTTTAGTTGTGGGTCCTTCTAGTTGTGGCACGTGGGACGCCACCTTAGCATGGCCTGATGAGCGGTGCCACGTCCACACCCAGGATCCGAACCAGAGAAACCCTGGGCCGCCGCAGTGGAGCATGCAAACTTAACCACTCAGCCATGGGGCCAGCCCTCCCACAAATTTTTTTAACTAAAAAAAAACATCACTCAGCAAATGTAGTTCTAGAATCTTTTCTTTCATGCCTTCTGATGCCCAACTGTCCTGAGGATAGTTGCAGTCACATATAGCTACTGCAAACCACCCAATGAAACCACCTATCTGAAGAGAGAGCCAAGTATCTTTCTCTCCCATCTCTGCCTTTAGGGGAGAAGAATATTCTTTGGATATTGAGATGATAGCTGAAATTACTGAACATATCAGTCATTCTATAAAGCTTGCTATCTAATATGGGAGCCCTGAGCCACATGTTGCTGTTGAGTACTTGAAAAGTAGCTAGTATGACTAAGGGACTGAATTTTTAACTGTAGTTAATTTAAATTTAAATTTTAAAACTGTTATTAGGTTCACTTATTAGAAAACTTTTAGGTATGTCTGAAACAACTTGGGTATGAGAATCTATCTTTCAAGGCTAAATTTTATAAAATCTAAATATAGATCAAGTATGTCTGATGAAAACTTAGCATCTGAACTGAGACGTGCTGAAGTGTAAAATACACATGGGAATTTGAAGAACTAGTATAAAAAATGTGAGTGGTAATTATTAATATTTGACATTAATAAGATACTCTTACATTAATTAGACATTGAAATGACAATATTTGGATATACTGGGTTATATAAAAATATTAAATTTAATTTCTCTTCTTTTTCCTTTTTTAAAAAAATGTGGCTACTAGAAAATTTAAAATTACATATGTGGTTCACATTATAATCCTAACAGAGAGCACTGTTCAGTCATTATATCCACAACTTTTATTTGCTAGCCTCTTGGGTAAAATCATTGCTGTATAAAAAGATTAAGACAAGGAAATAATACTCCCTGTTCTTAAGAGTTGACATTTTAAAAGGAATGTCACAGATTTGGTATTAATATTGAAGCCAAACTTAAGAGTAAAATAAAAAGCAAAGGCATATATAACTTCCTCATGGAGAGTAGCTGTTCTCTTACATGAATAGGTTACTGATATTAAAGTAAATTACAGAACGTGATTTAAGAAACAATGTTACCCTCTTTAAAAGCCTACAAAACATGCTCTGCCAGAACAATGAAGTAAATACTCTGCCAATGTCAGCTTTCCAGACTTGAAAGGAATAATAGAATCAGGCAATTAGGTCCTAGAAGGAGGTTTCATCATCTACCTGGACATCATATTCTCCTTTATTTTACAGGTAAGGAAATATGGTCTAGCCAGCTTAGGTGACTGGTTTAAGGTTAGAAACGATTTTGCTCTTTCTCAAAGACAAGATGCCATTGATTCTCAAATATAATTTATGCTGCTATTTAATCCAGAAAAAACATATTTAATGCAAATACTGTCCACTGTAGAGCCAGGTAGTGTGTTACAATCATGCATTTCTTTTTAAAGGAAGAGGATTTTTTTTTTTTTAAAGTGAGGAAGATCAGCCCTGAGCTAACATCTGTTGTCAATCATCCTTTTTCTTTTCCTCCCCAAAACCCCAGTACATAATTGTACATCCTAGTTGTAAATCATTCTAGTTCTTCTATGTGAGACACCACCACAGCAGGGCTTGATGAGCAGCGTGTAGATCCACACCTAGGATCTGAACCAGCGAACCCTGGGCCACCAAAGCAGAGCACATGAACTTAACCACTCAGCCATGGGACCGGCCCCACAACTAGGCATCTTTTCTTCATTTTTCCTGAGGTTAATAACTGCATCATTCTTCCATTTGCCTGGTTTTCCAAGTTTCCATTGTTATGTTCCCCCCAAATGCTAGTATCTCTGCCATATGCTCACCAACAACACTTTCTATGTTCCCCAAACACATCAGTTCCACTTGTCTTTAGACTAGGACACTTCTATCCTGGAACCCACTGTTCTGCTCCCATATGGACTGAACTCCTTGAAACTCAATATGCGGCATCATCTAGGGGTTTACCTTACATGGTAATCCAATGATGGGGAAATTTTACTTTACTTCGCTCTTTTTCTTTAAAATCAACTTTAAGACTGTCTCTTACTCACATTTTGCAGACATATATTAAATAACAGCAAAACAGTACCGCCAACACCACAAGCAACCAAACACTCCACACACTGAAAATATCGATTGGTAGTATTTATGAATATTTACAATAGAAAAGAGTGTCCTTATTGAAGCATTTCGGTTGTCCCTCCAGCAAATGCTACCTCAAGCCACAGAGGTTTAGCCTCATTGTTGCCCAAACCTGGTTGTTTCCAAAATGGCCCTAGGGTCTGGAGTACACAGGTGCTGGCATCAGCGATGTTTCCAGGGTTACTTTGTGTTTAACTCCTAACCATCTAGCTCATCATTGTTGGAAAATAGGATCGAGAGGTTTCTATGCCAAGGTAACGTGGATCCAGCCAGAATTTAAAGACAGAGCTTTATTACTGTGGTGGCGGTGATGGCATCTGCGTCTGCTTATCTCATCTGCTCATCCAAGGAAAGTACCAATTTTACACTGACCCCTGGAGAGATTCCTGGTGTGGACAGAGCTATGAAAAACTGTTGCAAAACCAGAGCGCTCTCCTTCTGGGAGCCACCTAGAGCCCACCTGCCAAGTCCAATCCCCCTATTTTGCAAAAGAAAACTGAGGCCTAGAGACTTACCCAAGACAAAAGGAGGTTGGTGGCAGCTTATAGGTGGGTTTTAAAAACATTTAGAAAGATGAAGGTAACTGACTGCTAATAGTTAAATTATGATCTTACAGATGGATGTTGTCATTTTCTATAGGCTAAGCTTCCTAGAAGAAGCAAAATCATTTAAATATTCATATCAATAATTCTAACTCTTAGGCATTTAAACTGTAATATTATAACAACTAAAGGTGTAAATTGAAGCACCAAGTCACAACCTTTCTACCTTTTTTTTTACCACATGAAACACAAACCTTGAAGACTTATTAATTATTTACCATCTGGCTTTGGAGATGATAGTACTTGAAGCAAACTATAGGTAAATGCTGACAGTTAGGCTGGTTCCAGAAAGACCCAGTCAATCACAGGTTGCTGAACAGAGAAATTAAGCACACTTTTACTTCTTGTTCAGAGAAAGAGCCTTGCCAAAGTCCTTAGACACGGGACTGAAGTCGCTGACTTATTTGTATAAAGAGACAGGGGCCAGTAACCACATCACTCCCCACCCCCACCAACCCCATAAAAAGTTAAGAACCAATGAAAAAATGAAAAAAATTGTTCTTCCTTTCTTTTGGACCTGGTTTTTAGCATTTGTTCAAATTTTCCAAATTATAGCTAGGTTATTCTAGACAACCCTGCTAATGCACAGTAATTCTATAATTTACATTCACTGGCTAACACATGCCCACAGACTGCATTCTAAACAACAAGGAGCTAAGGCCTCTTCTGACACCCATGGCAGGCTTTCCATGTGCTGCCTTCACAGCCAATGCAGAGTGTTCATTATATGGTGCTAATTGCTCCCCTTTGCTTATTCTAGAAATTACTACTTGTTTTCTCTTTTGTAAACAACTCCAAAGTGAAACAAAATGGTAGCTTTCTTTACCACATTAACATCTTTCATTTGGAAAATCATTTGCAAATATTAGTTTCTGAAGCCTCAGAATTATTCCAACAGATTGGAACCGTAAAACTTCATTTCCTCACTAGAAACATACCACTCTGAATGTCAAGCTTTCACCCTTAAATAAGATTCTAATTAAGGCAAAAGACAGTTACATATTTGGGTTGCTGAGCAACCGATAAAGCATCCTTCCAAATTTGAAGCAAATAAGTATATTCTAACTGAAATTTAAGAATAATAATTTATATGGGAATAATATTAATTAAAGGATAAATTTAGAGAGCAAAGAAAAGCTTGGTTGATTTTTCCCAGCATAATGTTAGGGTAATTATGCAAAATGTGGGAAGACTGGAATCATGTTAATACTCTTATCTTCAGATAGTCCAATTAATGGGGTCATTCAAGAACTAAAATTATGTATTATTAATTATGCATTATTATTAATTAAACTATGCATTATTTCAAGAAGTAAAATTCCTAAAATAATACAAAATGTCTTTTGAAAATACATACAATATAGTAAACCTGGCTTCTTCGTAGGAAGAAGGAATTTTATTAATAATATGAAAAATTCTTCAAGTTCTCAATTCCTTGTCATAAAAGAATGTATAGTAATTATTCCAACTTGAGTTCTCGTTATTTAAAACTTTAGTTTACTTCAGTATAATTTTATGTACCTTATCCTCAGCCTGCAGAATTTCCATCTGAATACCTAGGAATTTTCAGACAAACTTGCTAGGAATAATGAGATGAGTTAACTAGGGACTGGAAAGAAAAAAAGGGAGGCAAAGCCAGAGGTTGTGCAGGAGAACTTGATCTTCAGGGCAAGCTTGGGAGACTAAAGGGGAGGCTACGGCAGGGTCAGCTTGGCCTTGGCCTGGTTCCTGAGGCTGTGAGCAGGAGAGGAGCTCAGGTCTGCACAAAGGCAGCCAAGGGAAGAGCCATAGTGTGCTCCACCTTCAACTCTGTGAGTGAAGCTTTACTGGGTGTGACAAGGCTCTCTGACCCTGGTCCACCCTAGTGGGATGGAGACATTCAGAAATATCTGTTTCAAAAGGTGAGCTGGGCATGTGAATGAGCAAGCCTCCTCCTGCTCCCCGACTCCAGGGACAACCACGGAAGTTAGCCATCCTACATGGAGAGGGGGTCTGCTTCTTGTCTGGGAAAAGAGCTGGGCTATGGTGGAGCATCAAGGGTTCCGAGGCTGTCAGGGCTGGTGCAAAAGAGGCCAACTGAGATCTAATATCAATGACAGGAGTCAAGGGATGCCCCCTGGAGCAGAGCAGCAGGTGACCAGGAACAGTGGCATCCATCCTGCTCCCCAGGATCCCTGAGGGACAGAGAGAGCAGGGAGATGATGCTCTCAGGTGTGATGCGTCCCACTTCCGGGTGTCAAAATCAGTCTTGGTGGCTGTGTTAGTTTTCTATTGCTGCTGTGATAAATTACCACAAACTCAATGGCTTAAAACAATATTAGTTTATTATCTTACAGTGTTGGAGATCAGAAGTTTGAAATGGTTGTCACTGGGCTAAAATCAAAGTCTCAGCAGGGCTGTGTTCTTTCTGGATGCTCTAAAGGAGAATCTGTTTCCCTGGCTTTTCCAGCTTCTAGAGGCTTGTGGCCACATCACTCCAACCTCTGCTTCCTTCATCACAACTTCTCTCTCTCTGATCCCCCGCGGCCTCCCTTTTATAGGGATCTTTATAATTATATTGGATAATCTAGGATAATTTCTTCATCTCACGATCCTTAACTTAATCACATCTGCAAAGTCCCTTTTGTCCTGTAGGACAACATATTTATAGGTTCTGGAGATTAGGACATGGACATCTTTGGGGGGTGGGCTTTATTCTGCCCATCAGTGAAGGTGGCAGTTGGATGTATTTCTGGAACAGGTCTCTCAGGGGCACGCCACTGGAGTCAGATCTTCGCTGATCATAGTGAAAGCCCCTGATTTTCCCAGCTGTTTATATGGCCTGGAGAAGTAAGATTGTTTATAATTTCCCTAAGGTCTTCATCCTGCTTGAATAGATTGACTTCAGCCAGGGGCTGATTTCAAAAAATGTTCAAGTCACTATTTCTCAGAGCTGAGAAAGATAGTTACTCCCTGTCTTCCCTCTATCCCCTTTCCCTGCTAGCTCCTACCCTCCACTCCCTCTCCCCCAAACCCCAAATACCAGCACATGGGCAGGCATTCAGCCATTAGCAAGATCCTGGGGAGAGAATTCTAAGTAAGGCAACGACACTCATCGTAAAACACTGGCCAGAAAGGATACAGGCCTGGTCCATGTCAGCATAAAAAAAAAGTTGCATGTGAGGGTGTTGTTTGCATAACAGTGATAATTTGCCTCCTAGGGACTAAAAATAGCTGCCACGAGCATCTGAGTATGTAAGAGCTTTCCAAATTCTTACATACTCCATCTCAGCTCCCTCAAGACCTTTGCAAGCCACACGGAGACATGCATGCTTCCACTCCCTCTAAGAGAACTGCTCGTGGAAAGGATAAAAACAAGAGCCAGCAGATTAACTATGTTTGGAGTGGAAACCCAAGGTCATGCCTGCTTTGAAACAGCCCAGTCAAATCCTGAAAGATTTTGAAGAGGGTGAACTACTGAAAGCTGTAGCCCGACACTAGGAGTTACCAGGTTGTTCTGAGAGCAAAGGCCCGAAGGATCTGACAGGAGAGGCTGCTTGAGGACCCGGTTGATCTGTATACAGATCAGACCAAGGGCACAAGCTGAAGGTGAGAATAAAACTGAGCAGGAGGGTTATTTATAATAAATACTGCTATTGGATGTGGGGCTGTTGCTCCAACATGCACACACTTGCGTGCGCACACACACACACACACTGATGCCACTGCCTATTTAACCAGCCCTAACCACCTGAAGCCAGAAGCTAATAATGAACAGTGAGTGACCTCATTGTGGTGGCTGGCCGCACAACACAAACCACACTTAGAAGGCATCAAGAGCAAAAGTAAGGTCTGAGAGTGAGGAAATCGAGGCTACGAAAAAAATGAAAAAGGTTTTCTGTATTTCCTGAAGACCGGCAGCCCTGAAGGGCAAAATGATTCATTTGCTGGGCTCACTGGAGCAGAAGGCAGGGGGATTTTTCACTCAAGGTTGTCACCCATCTGGTTTTCACCTGGATCATCTGGATGGAAGTTTATATTCAATCAATCTACAGCTCTTCACTGAGTGCTCAGCACTACCAAATGCGAAGAGAGAGCATGAGAGAGTGGAAAGTAAACTTGATTTGCAATAGTTAAAAGTGATTTAAAGGCCTGCCTTTACCATTTCATAGCTTTGTGACTTGGGTATTTAATCCCACTGTGTCTGTTTCTCCATCTCTATGATAAAATAATAATAATTATTACTACCTAATATATATTAATTATATATTACAATTATACATTAATAATTTACATAAACTTGAGAAATTTTTATTGTTATTATTGCTCTGGCTATTTCAAAAGGTTGATGAAAGAATAAAATATGAATGTAAAAATTCTTATTAATGTTATAAAACTTATATACTACTATTAAAGAAGCAAGGTAAATTTGGTTTCTGGTTAGTGAAATGATATGCATGGAAGAATCATTTCAAGAGAAAAATTGTATTTAGTCAAGTGTTACAGAGTCCTGTAGTCAATTAGATTTCCTGATTCCATGTACTAAATGTTCATTGTGTGGTACAGATCAAGAATAAAAGTGAGAAAGCAGTAGTCAGGAAAAATTTCATGGAAGAGAAGAGTTTGAGCTGGAATAAGGAGGCAGAAAGGAGCTAGAAGAACATTCCAGAAT
This sequence comes from Equus asinus, assembly GCF_041296235.1. Classification (NCBI taxonomy): domain Eukaryota; kingdom Metazoa; phylum Chordata; class Mammalia; order Perissodactyla; family Equidae; genus Equus; species Equus asinus. The sequence continues at coordinate 30,349,681 of NC_091792.1, forward strand.
GTGAGACATTCATGAGCCAATACACAAAGTACAAAGTAAATCTGCATAGTTTCCCTGCTTCCAGCAAACTGTCACATTTCTGATACACTTAAAACCCTCTCCTACAAACCGTACTGGGGAACAATATGGCGATCTCCACCAAAACATAAAATGCATGTACCTTTCAACACAGCACTTGCGCTTTTAGGAACTTATCCTACAGATATACGTACATACATATGTGAATAATATTTATGAAGATATTCGTTGCAGCCCAGTTTATACACTTGATAGAAATATAATTTAAAATCTAGAAATATAACCTAAAAGACCATCAATAGGAGACTGGTTAGAAGACTGTGGTATATCCAAAACGAAAGGACCTGGGTGCCCACTTCTGAAAAAACTGGCCATGGAAACCCTATGAATAGCAGCTCAGCATTGTCTGATACCGTGCCGGAAGGTAAGAGGATGGCACAGAAAGACTGGGCAGGGTTCCACTCTCCTGTGGACAGGGTCACTAGGAGTCAGAATCAGCTTGATGACAACAATAACAAAAGTATGTAGTAGGCTCCGTATGCACTGATTTTGAATAATTGTCAAGATTTACTGTTAAGTAAAAAAAGTAAAGTCTAGAACTGTGCCTACAATATGCTACCATTTGTGTAAAAAGAAAAAAAAGGACTATGTACAGATTGCTGTCAATGCACTGACTACCTGTATAAAAGTAAAGAAGTGACTAGCAACCTATTAGGATAGAGGAGTGAGGGAGATGCGCTTGTCACTGTATAACCCTTTTGAATTCCGTTATCACACTCATTATTACCTATTCAAAAATTACTTTAGAAGTATCATCTGGTGGCCCTACGCTTTCAAAGACTCAAAATAAATTTGCACCCCCTGACTTCAATTTAGGAAGCCCTGATAAACAATGTTCCCTGAAGAGCCTCTAATTGAAATTGCTTCCAGGTAGATAAGAATGCAAAATAAAGTTGCCCAACATAGAGTCCAGTCCAGTTCCCTGTGGACTTTAATTAATGTTTGGGTACTGTTATGGACTGAACTGTGTCCCCTCAAAGTCATATGTTGAAGCCCTCACCCCCAATATGACTGTATTTGTAGAGAGAGCCTTTAAGGAGGTAATTAAGGTTAATGAGGTCATAAGGCAGCTAATTTTTGACAAGGAAGCCAAGAACATACAATGGAGAAAGGAAAGTCTCTTCAATAAATGGTGTTGGGACAGACACATGCAAAAGTATGAAAGTAGACCATTATCTTATACTATATTCAAAAATTAACTCAAAATGGATTAAAGACTTGAATGTAAGACCTGAAACCATAAAATTTCTAGAATAAAACTCTTCTAGACTCTTTGACATTAGTCTTAGCAGCATCTTTTTGAATACCATGTCTATGTCGAATACCACCTATGTCAAATACCAATTCCCTTGTCTCACCAGGCAAGGAAACAAAAGAAAAAAATAAACAAATGGGACTACATCAAACTAAAAAGCTTCTGCACAGCAAAGGAAACCATCCACAAAATGAAGAGACAATCTAGCAATTGGGAGAAGATATTTGCAAACCATATATCTGATAAGGCGTTAATATCCAATATACAAAGAACTCGTACATCTCAACAACAAAAAAACGTTAAACAACCCAACTAAAAAAATGGGCAAAAGATCCAAACAATTTTCCAAAGAAAAGATGGCCAATAGGCACATGAAAAGATGTTCAACATTACTTATTATTAGGGAAATGCAAATCAAAACTACAATGAGATATCACGTCATGCCCCTCAGACTGGCTATAATTAACAAGACAAGAAACAAGCGTTGGAGAGGATGTGGAGAAAGAGAACTCTCATACATCGCTGGCAGGAACGTAAACTGGGGCAGCCAGTATGGAAAACAGTACAGAGACTCCCCAAAAAATTAAGAATAGAATTACCATACGATCCAGCTATTCTTCTTCTGAGTATTTATCCAAAGAACATAAAAACACGAATGTGTAAAGATATATGCACCCCTACATTCATTGCAGCATTATTCACAATAGCCAAGACTTGGAAACAATCTAAGAGCTCATCAAGGGACAAATGGATAAAGAAGATGTGGTATGTGTACATATATATATATATGGAATACTACTCAGCTATAAAGAAATTTGAAATCTTGCCATTTGCAACAACATGGATGGACCTTGAGGGTACTATGCTAAGTGAAATAAGTCAGAGGGAGAAAGTCAAATACTGTACTATTTCACTCACAAGTAGAAGATAAAAACAACAGCAACAAATAAACACAAAGATACAGAAATTAGACTGGTGGTCACCAGAGGGGAAGAGAGGAGGGAGGAGGGCAAAAAGGGTGATAGGGCACATGTGTGTGGTGATGGATGGTAATTAGTCTTTGGGTGGTGAACATGACGTAGTCTACACAGAAGTCAAAATATAATAATGTACATCTGAAATTTATATAATGTTATAAACCAATGTTAGCTCAATTTAAAAAAAAATGGGGGCAGGCCCTGTGATGCAGAGGTTAAGTTTGGAGCGCTCTGCTTCAGTGGCCTGGGTTCGCAGGTTCAGATCCCAGGTGTGGACCTAACACTCCTGGAAGAGAGCTCTCACCAGAAACCAACCCTACTGGCACCTTGATCTTGGATTCCTAGCCTCCAGAGCCATGAGAAAATAAAATTCTGTTGTTTAAGCCACCCAGTCTGTGGTATTTTGTTATGACAGCCCCAGCTGACTCAGACAGGTAACATCATGGACTCCTGCGGAGGAGGGCAGTGCTCCAGCCTTTAAGTCTGTGCTAGCAGTCATCCAGCCAGCGGTAAGTTGAGCTCAAGCGGTAACTACAATGCATGGCCTCCAGAGGAGCACCGCTGGAACACGATAACACACCACGAGGTAAAACTGAAAGAATGTGTGCGAGTAGCCCAGGGTCCTGGTTCCTGGGCTGCCCCCCTGACTGTGGCCTTGAACTATCAGCCTCTGTAGGATTTATCTCCAGAATCTCTAAGTTCCTTCCAGCCAGTGGGTTCCAGGATCTCTGACACACAGACAGCAAAATATGCCACTGCCAAGAGTCAAGTTCACTTCCAAAAATAGTGCAGCTCATATTTGTGAAAGATAAACAGCAGCCTGTAACCTAGGACTTCCCAATGAGGGAGAGCACATCTACCTCAGATCTCAGAGGCTCCTGCAGCCGGCTGCTGCAGACACAGAATCTTCCTCACTCCCTCCGAGTTTTGCTGGCATTCTCAAGGTAGGGAAGGCAGAACATGTTCTACTCTGAGAATTCACTACTCTGAAAATCCACCTTTCAGAAACCCTCACACTCCAAAAAGGGGCAGTGAAGTAGCATTCCACCTCACAGACAAAACTATGACAATTCCTGTTGTTATCAAAGTAAGAGAGGTGGTGTTAAGCCAAACAACTAAAAGACAGTTTCTCAGGTATCATTCATACCAAAGAAGGAAGTGACTCTGCTGATGGGCTGATCCAACACTTGAAAGACCCAGGAATACTCTTGTGGTTGAAACTTAACATCACATTATTGTGAAATAGCAATATTGGGAAATATTCACCTCACTGAAGTGCTGACGTTTGTTTTGGTTTTTCTTTTTTTTTTCCAGTCTAAGGTTTTAATTCTTATTATCAAGGGTATACATGATGCAGTACACCTAGGAACATATATCCTTACAGTTTGGGCATGGAATAACTCTTTAACAACAATGAGGTTAGGGGAATGGCGATGTTTGTTATAAACGCTTGGGACATGGTGTTTCAAGAGAAAATATGACCCAGGATTGTGGTGACAATTTCACACTATTGAACTCATCTTGAACTTTGGACAGAACACATTTCCATTGTATTTATTCCCAGCAAAGCTGAATAAAGAGCTTTATCAGATCAGGAGTTGAAATGGACTTGAAACCCAGTTTTGAAAGGCAAGCAAACCTCTTCGAGGAATCAGTTTCGAGATAATCTGCCTCCAAATGTCTCCTAGTAGATAGTTCTGAAAGTATGGCAAAATTTTATCCACTTAAGTAGTTCAAAAACAAGAATGATACGATATTTAAGCACAAATTCATAAATATATTCTAGATTCCTTGGGTCAGTATATATAAAGAAGATTCCCGGTTACAGTTTTTAATCCTGGAAGATGTCTAGAACTCTAGATGTAAGAGCGGTTTTATCCCTTGAATTGTTATTACATACTGTAAGTACACAAGACATATTAGTTTACAAATAAATATATTCAATTTTGGGAAATATCCAACTGCCATGCAAATGGTAGACTAATAACTCAGAACATTAAAGTAAATGCAATTAAATTTTCATGCACAAATCAAAGATGTTAAAAAATATATCAACTTAAAGATAAAGATAATTACCTACATTGATTTAAAATTTTTGACTTTGTTCTTGCCACAAACTTAGGTCAAGAAAAAGATAATGGGATTTGTTAAAAACTTGCCTCCTACATCCCAAATGAGTTGTTGCCTAAAAGGTTATATTTCAACATAGATTTTGTTTGGGAGGTTTCATAAATGTTAACTCCTTGAGACAGGCACCCTTATTCAAAAGTTATTTCAACTTGCCAGAATTACAGATGGTACCAAATATAAATAAGTATAACAACACGGAACCTTTTCACCTGAGTTTTACAAGTCTTATGTCATAATAACTATCAGAATGACTCATTCAGTACTAATTTATCCTGGCCTCTTGAAAATTGCTACATAGAAAAAGAACCAAATAAATTAGCCTAACTTAACTTGTAATTGAATAATTACGTTGGAAAAATATTTGAGATAAACAGACTTAAACCTTTAAGATACAGGACAGATATTTCTCATATCTATATTTGATCAGGCTCACGGAAACCTTTCAAAACATTACAGTCCCACTATGCCTATGGTTGTAAAAATGCAACATATCTTTAAAAGTATAATTAGAAATCCCTCAAAATGAACTGAATTCTGTGTTACTCCACCAAAGCCTCTCTCTCTGAATATCTTTCTCTGTCTTTTGTCTAGCTAACATTTTATTTATACTTGTCTCTTTGACCATCTTCTGTCTTCTCAAATTTCCCCAATTCTTGCCCATTCTTGTAATAATCCTTTTCATTTGTCTTCTCTACTCCCTGCTCACCTGTCTTTTCAGTTTCAGTAATTATTCAATAGAGAGTTGTGTTTCTATTCTTAACTGTAAAAGAAGATGAAAGGAATAGTTTATGTAATCTCCTAGGAAGATTAAAGATAAAACCAAATTTAATGATAGTTTTTCTTAGTTTCCTTTTTATAATCTTTCATCAATTCTTTTTCTTTACTTTACAGAATATATTTTCCTCCCTCTGGTTTAAGACAATATCCAAAGTCACTGAAAAGGTATTTATATTAAATGTAAGCAAAAGAGTAAATATATTGAATAGAGGAAATAAATATAGAGTTATCAGAATTAAAGAGTATTCTTTTCTTATTGGAAAAGACTTTCTTGAAAACTCAGGATGTTTTAAAGGCATGATTCAAAATTCTAAAGATAACATCAATAATTGAAATCTATTTGAATTTTGTTAAATAATTTATACATGCTTATTCTCAAAAAGAATTTTAATCAGTTTACAAAAAAAACACACAATTTTTCCTTCAATTCACTCATTTTTCTACTTTCATACTAATGAAAACATTTGTGAAATGATGGTTTTGATGTGACTGATGAGTTCATGTCTAAATCTATACGTGCACATGTCTCCATCTATACTATTGATCCACACATCACCTGAAATCACTTCATGGTATGAGATCCTACATTAGTTTGAGGAAATACAATATTTCAGTTCTCCTTAGAGAAAGAAAATAATTTTATTAAAGATTATCATACAGTCAAAGCAGCATTATTTGAAGAGTTATGAGTATTAGAAATGCTTTTCACCAGGGTTCCTTGAACTTTTTTATTGTCAAAGTCACATGCACAACTGTCTTTATTGTATATTTGATTAAGCTCACACCGGGACGGGTTATCTGACTCCTATCACAGTTCTATCAACAGCCTCTCATTCTAAGAACAGACCTATGATGTCAGCCCGTAATCCGTCTCCCGCCCCCACCTTCTTCTTCTGTCTTAAACCATGCCACACTGAATGATTAAGAGCTTGGGTCAAAATGATGTGGTTACATAAACACCCACTATTTCTGTCTTATGGAAATGCTTCCCCTGTGAGTTACTCAATATGTTTCTTAGCTCAGAGAATGCATCTCCTCCCTGGGCTTGCATTGAAAATAATACCGTTGAGCCTAATCCCACTGACAAACTACTAAACCTTTTAAGCAGGACTGCTGCATGCACCATGTGACATAACCCCGATTGAAACAGTACTAGCAGCTTATAAGGAAGCCAGATGTAATGCAGAGGTGAAGAGCTGCAGAGGGAAGGCTGGGCAAAGAAACCTGAGTTCTTGTTCTAGTCCGAGCTCTGCCACCCTGGGCAACTTGGCTTCCTTCTCTGAGCCACCTTTTCTCAATGAGGAAATCAGCTTTCATTACTACAAAGGGCTTGACTTTTAAGCTCTGCAAGGAGCACTCTCTCAATTCTAAAAGGGAATTAGTATTCATCATTGTACACCTGATGCCTACAGCACTGCCTGACACAGAGTAGGTGCTTAAAAGATATTTGTTGAAAGAATGAACTAAGTGGCAGGCTTAACACCATTACTCTTAAGTGATTGTCACTAATTTAGAAGACTGAGGTTCTCTTTTTGCTGTGATAGAGATATATTCTTGAGCAGACACAAAATTACTGATTATTTATTGGGTCAAGTATAAGAAGTAAAAATGAACAATTAGGAAAGGACTGAATTTTGAGAGACAACGAGAGAAAGGCCCATGGGCATATTTTTAGGGAGTAAATACACCATACAAAACAGTACTGCAACGGGTGCTGGCTTTCAGAATTAATTGATACCACAGAAAATTACTTGTACCATATGCTGTAACTCTCTCAGGAGACTTTGGAGAGGGACCTAGGCAGTACCCTCCACCCCCCTCACCCCCCCTCCCCCAAACACATTGATATTGGACTGAACTAAAACCCATGCAAACTCCAGGACCAACTGTTCACTGAAGTTTGCTGAGGGAAGTGATGGCATAGGGAGTGAGGGAAAGAAGGCAGATGACCTTGCCCATTGCCTTTTTCTACTTCAGTAACATCCGGCATATTCTAATCCCCAAAATTCCCTCAATCTCCAACACTCATGCACAGCCTGTCTGGTCTCCCTGTCTCTTCTCCCCACAACCCCTCAAACCTAACAGATGGGGAGGAAGGTCATGAGTGCATCTGCTAACCACGTGGGGAAAAGAGAGGCGCTGCTAGATTGACTTTTCCTCCTTTCAGCAGAGTGGGGAGGCCTGCTGAGGACCACAGGTGATGGCAGTAAACGAGCGGTCAATCACTAGGGCCTTGAGACAGAAGGAAACCTGTCCTACAAGGTTCTTGGTGACCTTATGCAGCCTCTACAGGTAAGGATTTTAGCCCCACTTCTGTCCAGCGCTCTATTTCCTTTCTGTTCCCCTTCCAGGTCTTTCCTCACTCTCACTTTCCTTCTTCCCAGCCCTAGCTCTGAGTGAGGCCTTGATTTAGTCCATCAGAAAACCACGAGCTGCTTAGATCTCAGAAGGGCCTGCAAAGAAGGAAAGACCAGCAATGTTAGGGGAGGAAAGAGTTCTTCTAGTGAGTGGAACGAGTGGGATTGTGTGGGTCCCAAACCAACTAGGATTCTGAATTCAGTTTCTCAAAGATCCTTATACCTGCAGCAGTTCTGTACTATTTTCAGTTCACTCAACAAATACCTATCGAATATTTATAATGTGCCGCTCTGGGGCTATAATGATGGTGAACAAAAAGATACATGTTCCCTACTTGAAGTTTAGTGAAAGAGACAGATAACTAATTTAAAAAAAATCTCTCCCCATAAACATGCAATTACAAACTGTGATAACTACCAAGAAGGAAAGGAGTACGATTCTCTGGAATGTTCGACAAAGGAGCTTGATGTAGGGCTAAGGGTCAGGAAAGGCTTTCCAGAAGAAGTGACGCTAAAGCTGAGCTCTGAAGCAGAGGAGATTTCTCAGCAGAAGTGGAGATGGGAGCAGAAGGAAAACGAGGAGGCAGGAAATTATAATCCCCTTGCACTTCAAAGTCTATAATTTTCTACATTATCTTATTCAGATGTGGCTAATAGAATTATGTCTGAAAACTTTCTAAAAGGCAGTTTTTCACGAGAATACTCTGTTAAGGTAAGAGGTTACAGACCCAGGTGAGTATGAAGACAGGATTCTGATCAGTGACCCTTGTGTCATCAGTTCTATGTCTTGTAATAACTCTTTTTTGTATTTTGTAAACACAAAATTGTCCTTGCTAGATTAGTTTTTAAACAAGTTGTCTTTGAGACATACGGACTTGAAGTCATTGCCCTTGTAATATAGCCATTAATCCCAGTTGTTACAAGAAATTGCTTTCTACCTGGTATTTAACAGGAGAGCTTCAAAATTCTACTCTTCTCCCTCTAGGCCTGAATGAATTGATAGATCAGTGACCACAACAGATGACTTCCTTTTTTAAAAAAATAAAAGCTCAAGTGAGGGGTCTTTGTTCCAAGAAACAGCATAGGCAAAGGCCCTGTGGCAAGAAAGAGCACAGAACGTTCAGAGTACTGGAGGGAAATGGGAAGATTAGGACGTAAAGTCGACAGGGCTTGTAGGGACATGATGTATGAGGGAGGGGTTGGTGCCAAGAATCACCCCAAGATTTCTGATCTACAAACCTAGACAGATGGTGGAGCCATTTTTTGAGTTGGGGCAACATGGAAGAAATCCAAACTGGGGAGAGAAGATATGTTTTGGATATGCTGAGTCTGAGACGATTTTGAGAAATCCAAATGGAGATACTGAGTGGATGAGACATGTGGCTACATCAAGCTACAGCAAAAAGGGTGTTAACCAACTCACCTTATTAATTTTGGGAACACAACCCATTTGTAACTTGAGTACATCATGTTCAATGATAGATGGACACATTTTACTTTAGTTACATCTTAAATATTTTGAGTGAACAGAATTTTTTTCTAATGGCACTTTATTCCTGAAATTTGCTATAATTTGAATTTTTTTTTTTAAAGATTTTATTTTTTTCCTTTTTCTCCTCAAAGCCCACCGGTACATAGTTGCATATTCTTTGTTGTGGGTCCTTCTAGTTGTGGCATGTGGGATGCTGCCTCAGTGTGGTCTGATGAGCAGTGCCATGTCCGCGCCCAGGATTCGAACCAACAAAACACTGGGCTGCCTGCAGCGGAGCGTGTGAACTTAACCACTTGGCCACGGGGCCAGCCCCTATAATTTGAATTTCTAATTTTCAGAACTAGAATGAAGAGTAAGGAGGAAGGAGACATATGCACATTGCTTCATTTTTGGTGCATTTTTCTTTTGTCTCTGAATGAGTCTCTGTGTGGCAGCAGAAACAACGGACCAACATGGTAAAGTGACGTCTGGCAACAGGAGGTGTGGAAGGGAACACAGGGAAAACCAGAGACAAATGTCAAGTTCCTTTATGTTTAATCCTCTCAGTAATACATGATGGAATTGGCCATGGTTGATTAGGCAATAGAAGCTTGTTTGTTTTAGTTGACATTTGGAAATTTGAAGCGGGGGCTCTACTAAAATTCTTATCTACTTCCCAGGGATGAGGAGATGTGTTGGCAAAGCACAGACTCTGGATTTCCAGCTGTGATGTTCACTCACACTCAACAGTCTATTTAAATAGCATGTTATTCCTAAATACTAAGAAGTGCTTTGGAGATTAATAAATCCCTTTTTTTTTTTTTGGCAGTTGTCTTACATCCATATGTTTAAGTTTCAGAATTCTACTTGAGTATGAAACATAGGAGAACAAACCAAATTTAGATATTTCTTCTTTTAAAGCAAAATGGACAGACACTTAAGTTTATAGTGTACTGAGAATAGTGTTGGTCTAAAATATGGAAGTTTATAAAGAAAACTACAGATGTCTGAGAAAGTTAATTCTTAATGGGGAAAAAGAGTTCTATGTAGTAGGCTAGCTCCTACAAGGCATTCCAAAAATTCCAATCTTTGCTTGTTACGTGCTTTATTACTTTTTGCTGTTCAGTGTAAAATATTAATTTCCAAAGGTTAGAATGGAATGAGGCACTAACCAATCCCCACCTCTTCTTTATAGTCTCTCTCTCCAACAGCCCATTGGTTCATATCCACGCATATGAAACAAACAAGAGCTGGAAGGCAGCCCGGGCTCATCCTTGTTTCAACACTGAACAGAGATTTATTGAACACTATGCTTACCCATGCGGGGGAATGGTGTAGTGGGAGTGACAGTCTTCTGTAAGGACTCTGAAAACACTCCTCCCAGAAAGTGAAAGGCCACCAGGCAGAGACTTGGGGGACTTAAGTTCATGTCTTGGCTCTGCCCTCATTAAATGCATGACTTTGGCCTAATGAGCAAATGTCCTCTGAAACGCATCGTCTTTCTCTCTAATGAATGGTGAGTGGAAGGCACAGATAACCTTCAAAATTTGTCAGGTCTGGGGCCGCACCGTGGCCGAGTGGTTAAGTTCGCATGCTCCGCTGCAGGCAGCCCAGTGTTTCATTGGTTCGAATCCTGGGTGTGGACATGGCACTGCTCATCAAGCCACACTGAGGCAGCCTCCCACATGCCACAACTAGAAGGACCCACAACTAAGAATATACAACTATGTACCGGGGGGCTTGGTATAAGAATATACAACTATGTACCAGGGGGCTTTGGGGAGAAAAAGAAAAAAAAATAAAATCTTAAAAAAAAAATTATCGGGTCTATAGTCATATTTTTCTTACGTTTCAATCAATTGTTTGCAACCTCAGTCCTCCCAATCATCTTGGGTACTTGAAAGGCAGTCTGATTTGTTCATGTATTTACTTTTCTTATTTTTTAAAATAAAACTAGATATTGAATTAGAATTTCCCAACTATTTCACAAAAATAAAGACCTAGAGGTTTTATTTGATCAAAGGCAGATTCAAAAGTTGATATGGTCCCTACTCCTTGGTGTGAGTAATAGGATTAACAGAAGGGAACTTTGTTTATATTTCTCTCTTGCCATCTAGGGCTTAGAAAGTATAATGCGAGATAAAATCAGGTGGGAATGTGAGAATGCCCTTTCTGTTAAGCTGCCAGAGGGTTGATTTTACAGGTTATAGTTGATTTGATACAAACTCAGGCCTGGCTAATTCTAAATCACATCTTCCTTCCCATATATACAACTTTGCCTCCAGGAGAGCCAGTTAGAGACTGGAAATTCCCTGAATTATTAAAGGGAAAACAGCGTTCTATTACCTATGTATCCCTATTTCTTAACACAAAGCCTTGCACACAGTAGGTGCTCAATGATTAATGTGGGAAGACTATGGGGTAAGAGAATTCCATTGCCAAAGCTCTAGACTTATGTCATTTAATTCGTGGACTGCTATACTGGATCAATTACAACTCTTCTTTTATCTGATAGAGGTCTTTGAATATGTTGACCAAAATAACCACATGTTCATCTTGGTATTTAGAATGTTTGATATTCTGATTCCTGGTAGTTTAGCTGTAGAGCCTCCAGGATTTTTGTGGGGGTGTGTGTGTGAATGTACGTGTCTGGCTGATCCTGGAGAGATATATAATCACCATCTCCCTTCCTACCTCAGAACAGTAGGCATCCCTGCAAGAAGGATTCTTCAAGTGTTTGCGAGCCTATGTCCATTTTCAGTTGCCCGAGGGAAGTGAGTGAAGGCTCTAAGTGAAGGGGAAACCCTGAGCAATGAAGATGTGAATAAGAAATAGGGAGATGATGTAGCTCCGATTCTCCAACACAAATTCCAGGAGCACTTAGCAATCATGACTGATTCCAGATGTACTGAAAGGTCCTTATCCACTAGGTAAGCACTCCCATTCTAAGATAAATATACTCTTTCTCTAGCTCTCTATCTGCCTTGGAGTTACAGATCTTTGAATTAGTACTTAATTAAAGAAGTGAATTTCACTATGTATTTAAAAATTCTGTTAGTATCATTTCAAATTTTTTTTGGATAATTTATCCTCCTTTGCACAGTGTCTAAGTCATCTGCTAATTTTTAATTGGGTTGACTGTCTTTTCCTTACTGAGTGGTAGGCGTTCTTTATTCTAAATATGTCTTTTTTATGGGATATACGTATTACAAATGTCTTCCATCATGTGGATGTCTTTTCAGTCTCTTAATGGAGTCTTTTAATGAACACACATTCTTAATATAACGCAGTTTATCAATCTTTTTATGGTTAGTGTTTTTTAATTCCTATTTAGGAAATCTTTGTTTATCCCAAAGTTATAGTCACCTATGCTTTTTTCTAAAAGTCTGATTGTTTTAGCTATCACATTTAGATTTGTGATCTATCCTAATTTTTTTATATGGCATGAAGAAGGGTTCAAAGATCCTTTTGTTCCAGATGGATAACTAATTGATCCAGCACTATTTACTTAAAAGACCATCCCCTCTCCTCTGTACTGCAATGGAGACTGTTCAGATTAAGTGATCCTGTATGTTGTGGTCCAATTCTGGACTCTCTTCGCTGTGCCATTGCTCTGTCTGTCTATCCCTGCATCAACACCACACTGTCTTAATTTCTAGGACTTTATTTTAAATCTTGATATCTGCTAATATAAGTCCTTCTACTTTGCTCTTCTTCAATATTGCCTTGGGTATCCTAATCCTTTTGCATTTTCATATAAATTTAACATCAGTTTGTCAATTTACATACATACACACACAAATGGATGATCTGCTTTGGGTTTAATTGGATTTTACAATATCTATAGACCAATTCTGAGAGAATTATAATCGTTAATTAGGGAGAAATTAAAACCACAATAGGATACCATGCCACATCCAACAAAAACAGCTGACATTTATAAAAGGGAAAAAAAACTCTGATAGTACCAAATGCTGTTGAGGATGTGGAGCAACTGAAAGTCTCTTACAGGGCTGGTGGGACACAAATTGATCCAATCCCTTTGGAAAAATATTTGACAATACCTACCAAAGCTAAAAAGGTGCTTGAACTTCCCCCAGTGATTTCACTCCAATCTTTCACATTATTCCATGCTATCCCATCCTTCTCTTGAGTGTGGAATGCCTTCCTCTCTATACTGTGTGGTTTAAAGCATGAGTCCCAGAGTCAGACTGCTTGTCCTTAGGTTCTAGCGCCAACTTACTGGCTAAGTGATACTGGGTAAGTTACTTAACCCAATGTGTCTCATGTGGACAAAATGATTAGCATGTTTGCATATCACTTATTATGAGTCTATTACTTACTGACCTCACAGGGCTGTTGTGCTGGGAGGATTACTGATATAAGCCACACAGGAACAGTGCCTGGCAACTAGTAAGGGCTCAATAAATGTAAGCTGCTATTATTATTTTTCTACCTATTGTAATCTTATCTAAATTTCAATGCCTACCTAGGTCAAATTGCACCTCCTCCATGAAATTATTTTGCAGACAAAGAGGAGGGAGGTATTAATTCTGAAAGACATTCAGTCTCTCTCCCTCCACACTTTAATCTTCTATTTTCAAATTCATCATATTTGGCTTTGATGGTGGATTGTTCTGTTGGCGTTGGCCCCTCCAGACTCTGAGCATCCTGAGGTGGAAATTTCAGCTCACCAGAGAGTCTCTAGATTTTCGCCTGATGCTCTGTTCAATACATCTTGGTCACACTGAATTGAACTGAATCAGGGAAGGGCACTGCTGGGTGACTGAGTAATAATGTTACTGGATATGTCTGCTTTCCAAGAAGCTTGTCATTTCGAATTGCTTGTAAACAAATGGCTGGATTCAATGGACAGTTTCTTTGTGATCTAAGAGCCAGGCGACAAGCAGTTGTGCTAAGATCCAGGAAAGTGGCTTGAACAGAGCATGAAAACACTTGGGCTGACTGGGACAAGTAGTTGGGGAAAAATCTGCCTTTATTATGAAAATGTGAACTTGAAGAAGATATTTCCAAATATGATCTTAAAAGCAGTAACTGCCTTAGGGGGGATATTATGATACTTGCATTTCTAAAGGAGAATTGGATTTTCACACACTGGGCTCAACCTTGAGTTTGTGGCTGGAAAGTCTTGGGTTTTTAATCCTAGAGTTCTGATTTACTCAGGCTGGATTTAAAGATCAATTTGTGCAAAAAGCTTTAATTTATTTTGCATTGAGTCTTATTTACAAAAACCTCTGAAGCACTTCAGGGAAAGAAATTCTCTCAGGCTGCTTACTTTGAAGGTCCCCAGGCAGGAGTAGCAACAGGGACCCCATACCATGTGCATAAATATTTACAAGGTATACAAAGTAATAAAGTGCTGAACAAAACGTTCTATCCTCCCACCTTCATGAGGACCTGGAAGCCAGATTCAAATTTAGAATCCTCGGGCTCCTCATAGTTCCACAATGGTTCATGGTGGCAGAGGGCTTCTCGTTCTCTTCCCATCAGCTGTCCCTGATCTTGGGGGCTTCCTGAGCAGATGTGGACGGCCCAGCCCATATGTCCAAGTTCCAGCCACACATGCCCACAAAGAGCCGCCCTTTGGGGCCAGGGGAGTCCACAGAAGCAGCATGGTCTATCCTCCAGAAGATGGATCTAGGCAAACGGGGTGCTGGGGCCCTGAAAGTGGGAGTTCCGGGGGCCGGGGTATCTAGCGTGGTCCTGAAGGGAAGGAGGGCTGTGGCCTGGTTTGGGCCCCTCCCTTGCATTATGGGGAGAGAGATGACTTGAAGAGCAAAACAAGGTTTTCTAAAGTAAGAGGCCCTCTTGCTTGGGTCTAAGAGCAATACTGAGGATACTTAAATAGTATGCATTAATCATGGAATATTTTTAGCTCGGGGTATTCTTAAACTGTATTTATATGACCCAGTGGCATTCTTAATCACCAATATTATAGTATTAAACAAAATTCTGGTGTTCTCTCTTCTCCCCAACAATGAAAAGCCTTAAACTCTAAAGAGTCTGTTGTAACACTGAAATATAAATAGTTACCAGAGAGCAAGAATTTTACTTGGGCTTTTTTCCCACCATAATTCTGAAAGCCATAATTCTTGGTGTCATTTCTACCTCATTAAGACTAATTCAGTGGCCAGCCCAGTGGTGAAGCAGTTAAGTTCACACATTCTACTTCGGCGGCCCAGGGTTCACCAGTTCAGATCCCGGGTGCGGACATGGCACTGCTTGGCAAAAGCCATGCTGTGGTAGGCATCCCATGTATAAAGTAGAGGAAGATGGGCATGGATGTTAGCTCAGGGCCAGTATTCCTCAGCAAAAAGAGGAGGATTGGCAGCAGTTAGCTCCGGGCTAATCTTCCTCACAAAAAGAAAAACAAAAGACAAAGGACTAATTCAAAGAAAAAGAAAACTGGATTTTCTTTAAAACCAGGCCATGATGGGCCATTGTGGCTGAGTGACAGATGGGCTGTCATTGGTAAAGGCTCATCAGAAACTCTCTTCCCTGGATTGAATTGAGTCGTCTATCTCAACTCCAGATTCTGCCCCTCAGAGGGTCTACTCTTCTCTCAGAAACACAAATGTTAGAATACCAGATTGATTTACTTATTTTGAGAAAACAAAAGCTACAATACACTATCCTAGGTACCTCCCTGTCTAGACGACATGCCTAAATAATTCAAAAATAAGCTTTGAAGTCAAATAGATTTGATTTCTATTCTAGCTCTGTCATCTTTTCATTGTGCGACATGGACTTGGGTAACACCATATAGTCCACCAGTTGTGAGGATTAAATGGAATCATTTCTATGAAAGGACTTGGCACAGTGTGGAAATGTTCAATAAACGTTCGTTATCTTCTTTTCTATTTCTCTCCACTGCATTCAACTCAAATTTTTAACTCATCACAAAAGTAAATCGATAATAATAAATTAGAATATAACTAACTTTCATTCACTTGATGATTCTAAATTCTCTATTAGGACATGTAAAATCAAATTTCAGATTTACATACACAAAAATCTTCTTAGAGAGAGAAGAATTTTGGAAGCTTATCAAGGGATGTAGCTGGTGGTTCTGAAGAACAAAGAACATTCTTGATATTAAATCGAGCTCTCAGACTTCACATGCTAAGGCTATAGCTGCATTCCGGTTAACCTCATTCTTTGAGTACAGCTACTCTTTTTAGAAATTACTTTTTCACTAATCACTGCCAGTCATATTGAAGTTATTGTGAAATAAAGGATCTTTTCTTTCCAAAAGCCACAATTCAAATCATAACACGGAGCCTTACAAAGAGCTATGAAAGCTCCTGAGGCGGCTGCATCTCCTGGAAAACTGCTGGGAAGCTGCCTGCAAACAAGGGCAGAGACGCGCCAGTCCTGGGCAGCCAGGGGGAGCTGCCAGTCCTGACCTGGCTGGTACACTAGAAGAACCTGGCTGTGAAGCCACTCGAATTCAATTTCCTTGTCCCTTAATGCAATTGCTGGTTACGGATCGGTAAACAAACTGGCTTTCCCTCCCTCCAGCTCTTGCTTTGTAATATTACAGAACTTTAAGTTTGTGTGTGTGCGCTATCTCAGCAAAATGCAAAGATTCACATGAAACATGAAGAATATGTATACACATCTATACAAAAAAGTGTGCTGCTTTTTCTTTTCAAGTGTAAAAGACACACCAGCTTCTTTACTGAAGAAAACAACTCATAAGCTGCTTGTCCCAGATACACCAATGTTATATTTAAAGGAAATTGTGCGGGAACGTGTGAATTTCTGGTGTTTTTGTCTGCAAACAACTCTCTGTCTCATTAGGCATAACTCCCCGCTAAGCACTGCAGTGGAAGCTCCAGGAAAAAAAACCACCTTTTAAAAGAAATAAAAGTCCTTGCCATTAGCAGCATACTAAAGTCACATTTAAAATATTTCTAAGAACATATGAAAAATATCACAATATAATCAGAGTTTCTGGGTTCTTTTTCATTCAAAGTGAATTCTGAGGAGTCTGAGCTACAGCTGAGCTGTGACAGGTGCTGTGAATTCAGCAGTTGTCAAGTACACAGATGCTATGACACATAGAGAAGCGAATAACCAGGACAATACAGAACCCCGATGGGCCTTGCAATTGGGAGAAAAGTTTAAGGATGCTAAGAAGAGAAAGGCTGCAATGTATAGTATAATATGCTTTGATGAGTTAAATTAAAAAAACACATTTTTAAAAAATGACATAACTTCAGAAGGAGAATACTTGAATCTTCAAAGACAAACCTGGTAAAAATTGTTACTAGAAGCAAGAATGATGAGGTAGACAGAAGAGCAATCTACAACCGTCCCTTAGTCCCCACTCTTCTTCCTCCTAAAGACATCCTTTCCAAATGCCCCCTTTGGAAAGCCTTCTTGCTTTCTTAACCCAGGTGTCTCCCTCTCCAGCCAGGCCTCTCTGCTCACTCCAGGGACACACTTGGCTCGGTCCTCCTCAGATGTCCCTTTAGATGCTGCTGGCCCCACCCACCGATCCCTGGGCTGTCCTTCCACTCCCAGGCAGGCCTGTTGCTCCCATGTTTTTTCTCCTAGTTCTTGACAATCCAGCTCTCTAACTATTCCAATTCCTGTTTCTGCACCTCCTGTTTTCTTGGGGGACTTGGTTAAACTCCCTACTCTGGCGTTTGATGTCAATTGACCTTCCTTGACTCTCGGCTCTGCAGGGTCTTTTTATTTGTATACAGATTTAAATTTTTAACTTGATTTGGAGTAGGCTATATAGCGTGGTGCTTAAGCACTTGACCTCTGATGTGCTTCTTGGCTTTGAGTCCTGGCTCCAACATTTTTCCAAGCCGCGTAACTTTAAGCAAGTTACTTAACTTCTTTGAGTTTCAGTTTCCTCCTCATAACAGGGAGACTACCATTACCTACCTCATAGGGTTATTGTGAAGAATAAATTAGTAAATACATATAAAAGTACTTCGAACGGTGCTAGCGACAGAGTAAACAATGAATAATTATTGGCTATTATTTTGGCATCAACAGGATCTTGGGACATGAGGTGTTTTGTCCACCATCTTCTGCCTCCAAAGGCAGGTGGTCCAGACCCTGCTATCCCACCATCTCCACCACAAGAGGAAAATCACGGAGTTCTCCACTAGTGGATCTTGTGTGTCTTCCTCCCACCTTCAACCGTCAATATGCTGCCCAGGACCGGGAGAGGTAAGAGAGGGAAGTAATGTTAACTGAGTACCTGCCATGTGCCAAGCCGGGCTAGGTGCATTCATACTCCTTATCTCACGTAATTTTTGTAAGAGTCCTAGGAACCCAAAAGCAACCAACAGCCGTTCTCTAAATCTTAATTGAAAACAAACTACCTGTAAAAAGACCTCTTTGAGACAATTGGGGAAATTAGAGTACGAATTTTCCAGAGGACACTAAGTGTCAGAGAACACTAATGAATTTTTAAAATTTTGTTAAATGCAAAAATGTCATGGTGGTGGCACATGTCTTAAAATGTGCTTATTAGCCAGAGATCCATACTGAAGTCACTACAGGTGAAATTACATGACGACTGGGATGGCCAATAAAATATTCCACCACACTTCCACCCCACGAGGGTATGTGGTGGGTAGATGGTACAATATTGGTACTATTTTGATAATTTTTGAAGCTGTATGATGGAAACATTGTGTATTCCTCTTTCTATATTTGTTGCATGTTTGGAAACTTCTATAATAAGACATTTTTTTTAAAAAAGTATCTTATTTACAAATGAGGAAACTGAGGCCCCTAAGGGTTAAGTAACTTGCCTAAGGTCACAGAGCCAGTACTGAGTTCTTTTGAGTTGATGCCAACCACATTCCCAAGAGTAGCTCTTCTAAGCTTTCTATGCGGTCCTTCTCTTTACATCAGAATTTCTCTTTATCTTCAAGATTCAGAGAATCTTGCTCTTTCTTCATTTCAGTCTCTGAGGAAGTTTTCCTTTTTTCCAATGCAACCTCTCCCCAAGTCTCAGCCTAGAAACAACCTGAATTCTTAATTCCACTATTCTTGATTCCAACACTGTTAATGTGACCTCCCCACTGTTTCTCCCCTCTCTTTTCAAGGTCTCCCCATCATAAAACCACCTTCTGACAACGGACCCTCTGCCCACTTTAGTTCATTGCCTTCTGCTTGCATCCTTCCCCGACACCTGCTGTTTGCTCAGCTCTGTACAATGAGTTTCCTGCCCCTACCACACAAAACAATGGGCTTCTCAAAGGTGAAAACATAACCTAATTTCCAAACCATTTGGACATTTCTCAGTTTTCATCCTGCTTAATATCGCTACAGCTGAATACCAGTCTACTCCTGCTTAAAACTCTTTTCACAGTGCTTTTCTGGCCCCTGGGCTGTCTTGGTTCTCATCCTCCTCTCTGACTGCTTCTCTGGACCCCCTCCACCCATTGTCTCCAGGAGTTCTTCCAGACTCTGTTGTGAGCCCAGTTCTGTTCCCTTTGAAAACCCCCTCTACTGTCAATGCCTCCACAATCACCTTGAGGTGAATCCCGCGTCTCCATCCCAGTTACCGTCTTTTCCTGGAGGTCACAAAATCTCACAGTTGAAAGAAATTGTAGAAATCAACTAACTGATCTCTTTATCCCACGTATGGGATACTAAGTAAAACAAGTCAACATATGCAGACACGCTTTGTAAACTGTAAAGTACCATGAGAATGTCAAGTTCAACATAATCTAGTCCTGTATTTCAAGTGCTTGCTAGACATCTCCACATGATTGTTATTCAAGCCTCTTGGACTTAAAATGCCCCCACTGGAATTTATCATCTTTCTCAAAAATCAGCTTCTTTTCCTAATATGCTTACTTCTATGAAGAGCACTGCTATTATTTTAGTTACAGGCTTAAGATCTTGGGATCATCTTAGACATTTTTTTTCAATTAATAGAATTTTGTTTTTGCTGAGGAAGATGAGCCCTGAGCTAACAACCGTGCCAATCTTCCTCCACTTTATATGTGAGTCGTTGCCACAGCATGGTTCACAAGTGGTGCAGTTCCATGCCCAGGATCCAGGCCTGTGAACCCAGGTCACTGAAGTGGAGCACGCCAAACTTAACCACTATGCCGCCAGGCTGGCCCCTAATAGAAATGTTTCTAAGGGCAGTTTTAAGTTCACTGCAAAGCTGAGCAGAAAGTACAGTGTTCTCACATACCTTTCACCACTGCCCCTCCACTCCCCAGGCCTCTTCCAACATCAGCCTCCATCACAGTAGTACATTTGTTACAAATGATGAACCTCCACTGACACGTAATTATTAGCCAAAGTCCATAGTTTACATTAGGGTTCACTGTTTGCGTTGTACATTCTATGGGTTTTGACACAAGGATAATGACACATGTGCACCATTATAGTATCATACAGAGTAATTTCACAGCCTTAAAAACCTTCTGTGCTCACCTATTCATCCCTCCCTCTAAACCTCTGGCAACCACTGATTTTTTACTGTCTCCATAGTTTTCCCTTTTCCAGGATGTCATAGTTGGAATCATACAGTACGTAGTCTTTTCAGATTCACTTCTTTCATTTAGCAATATGCACTTAAGGCTCCTCTGTGCCTTTTTGTGGCATGATAGCTCATTTCTCATTAGTGCTGAATAATATTCCATTGTTTGAATGCAACACAGTTTATTTATCCATTCACCTACTGAAGGACATCATGGTTGCTTCCAAATTTTAGCAATTGTGAATAAAACTATCATAAATATTTGTGTGCAGATTTCAGACTTTTCTTTTTCCTTAAAGATTGGCACCTGAGCTAACAACTGTTGCCAATCTTCTTTCCGCCCCTCCCCCTTTTTCTCCCCAAATCTCCCCAGTACATAGTTGTATATTTTAGCTGTGGGTCCTTCTAGTTATGGCATGTGGGACACCGCCTCAGCATGGCTTAATGAGTGGTGCCATGTCCACGCCCAGGATCCGAACTGGCAAAACTCTGGGCCACCAAAGTGGAGCATGTGAACTTAACCACTCAGCCACGGGGCCAGCCCTAGACTCTTTTTTAAATCCTCTATAAACCTCACATCCAATAATAACAACAGTTTAACTTTAGGGTTTACATACTCTTAAAATATACTATCTCATTTGATGCAGGTATTATAATTTCCTAACCACCAATAGGAAATATGCTTAAAGATGAGAAGGGCTCATCCAAGGCCATGTAGTGTTAGCAGACATGGAAGTGGAGACGGAAAAGTAAGGACTTGAGCCCCAGCTTTTCTCCTTTAAACATCAATCTAGTCCCTCTAAGTTGCCAAACCCTAATATTCTGTGCTTTGAATCTACTCTTTCCTTTTCATGTCCTCTACCACCAGTGCGGCTCAGAAAGGACTCTCTTGCATGGATGCTCACAATGCTCTCCTATTTGGCTACACTTCTGGTCTTCCAGAGCCCCTTGTTTAACTTCACCCCCTTACATACATTATACAGTGTCTAAATATACCACCCTCGCCTCCCAGCTTGGGAAACCTCAGTGTGTCTTCGTTGCCTAGTGAATCAAGTCCAAGTGTCTCACCCTGGCTCTTGGAGCCCTCCAGCCTGAACGTTTATGCCTCCCTCCAGTCCCTGCATATTTTCTGTATCATAAGGAGTCAAAATAACACCCCTGGCCCTACCTGCCTTCCTCTAAATCTCTACTCCAGGCCTTTGCCATGCAGGGCCTCCTCCATCACCTTCACTGGCTGGCTGCAGCACTGGGGTTCAGAGACAAGGAGCACGGACAGGAGGTCGCCTAGAAAGGGTTCCCAACCGTCCACTTCCTGCCAGTGTCATCATAAAAGGATTTAGGGGAAGAAAAGATGCCACAAGTCACTTTCCCAGCATTCTGCAGACGTATTCATGCATAAAAGTTTTTAAAAAGAAGGAAAAATAAACCCCCCACTAAAACTACTGACCCCATTTTTTCTGACTCAAAAGAAATAAAGTGGAAAGAATTGTAAATTCTCTGAAATACTGCACATGACTTTTTCCTAGGAGTTGTCCCAGTTATACAGTACTGCTGGGTTTATTCTTCCTATTTATCTATAGTTACCAAAAAAAATCCTTTAAAGGCAAACTTACAGCAAAGAAACACATATAAAAGGGACTTTATCCAAAGAATATTAGAAGAAATGCATTGCAATGAATACAATGAGTTCAGGATATCCTGAAACATCATTTCTGTCTCTGTATAGACCACATTCACATTTTAATCTTGTTTACAAAAAAGACATAAACTCTTGGATCTCAGAATGTAAATAAAATCAGTGGTCTAGAATAAAAAGATCCGTCTCAAATGTAAAATACCTTATAATCATGGAGAAAATAATTTTAGGCATTTGTGGCTGATGCCATTCTAGTTCTATGTAATTGATTTAAAACTATTTTCTCCAGGTATTAAAAAGAGATTTTTTAAAGTATCACTGTCATTCTTTGTAAGAGTCTTTGAATGAAAGACTATATTTAGGTCTTCTTAGATGAAGAAAATCAACAATCAGATCTCTTTCACTTTAGTGGAAATTTTACTGTTAAGAAAATCTCAGAACAAAATATAGTGTTTTAAGGTGACTTCTCCAGTGAGCTGTTTTCAGGATTAGAAATATGTGCTAAATTTTCATAATCATTACCATCACCTCTCACACCCCGCCACTGCCAAATTCCCCAGCATATGTTTAAGAACTAAACTGAGATTTAAATATCTGCCATCTGGAAGCGCCTATGAAAACCTTTCCACATTTCCAAGTCTGGTAAGAGCAAATGTCTCTTTCATGTGTCTTTAACGCTAACCAATTCAAATGGTTTTCTGAACAAGGTATTTCAATTATAGAAGGTTCCAGCAGCAAGGTTATTTCTTTGGTCCTTTGATGGACTCTCTCAAGTTGATAGAGAAGAGAACTATAAATACATAAACTGAATACTTTAGCATTTTATGGTTAGGCTCTAAAGTCAGTTTGTAAGTCAAAACCAGCCTGGCAAACTTCTTGAATCACCCATAGAGTACAATATAAACGGTTGGTTTGTGTAGACCGTATCACCTGCTTGGCAATTTTATCACCCCTAACTCATGGGTCATCAGTGCTTCTCTCGGCCCTTGGTTTTTCAGTTTATTCCACAAAGCACTCTCTTCACCTTGGCTACTGGAGATTTTTCTTGGTTTGCTGATTTGTTTTCATTTTATTTTGTTTTGTTGGTCACGGGCAAGAAAAATCCTTAAAATCTTTCATACATACATCTTGTAGTTTTCTCTGTGTTAGGATTGCCTGCTTCATGGTCCATGGTGTACTCTCACTGACTCTAGTCAGTGGGAATATTTAAAGATATTTTTCTCTTCTCCCCGCTCCAACCTTCCCCAGGAAGTTTCCTTTGGAGAATTTATTCGCACATGTGATGCAACTCCACATTCTAAGGTAATGCCACTGTAAAAGGTGGTATACGCTGCACAAGGACATTAGGCTGAGGGGCAAATGTGTGCTGGGATCCAGCCTAATCTCTGCTGGCCAAGCTAGTGCCCAGGGAGCTGGGCCTGCTCATGGAATTTTTTGAATTCTCCCAAAAGCAACTAAATGTCCTGACTCTAGAAAACATTCTTCCTTTGTTTGGCTTGTTGGTAATACCTCTTCCTACTGCTGTGGGGACCAAGAGGCTGTGGACATCTTTACCCCAATCTTTCTAAACAGTCAGGAGAATATGGCGAACTCAGTGAACCATGGCCGACCATACAATTCCTATCTACGCAGCTCTGCCGGTCAATGACAGTCAGGCTAAAGCTAGAGCATGTGTTGTTTCATGATGTGGATTTTCTTTAGAAGCCTTTTGTGATCTAAGCTGTTTCATTTGATTAGATTATCGAGTAAGATCCATGGCGGGTTGAAGATGAGATCCTGGCTAGACTAGACCCTCCCCCCAGCCATGAAAATAAACACACACTGTGGCTAAGCTGCCCTGAACAGATAAAACACTTCCTCATCCTCTCTAGTTCAGCTGCACGCTCCAGCAAAGCATAGCCACCTTGCTCACAAACACGACTGAGGGGCATCAGAAATCTAACAGATCAGGAGGAGATGGAGGAAAAGAGGCATAATCACTGCATGTGGCCCTCCACGTGGCTTTTGGGAACTTTTGTTCCTCTAACAATGCAGGCAAATGGACAATTCCTGCCTGCAAACTGGAACACTAACCACATGGATGGAATCAAGACATCTGATAAAAGTTACAGATAATTCCACTTCAAAGATGGCTATGCTTTCCATTTCCGAATGTTTTAATCATTTGGTCCACATGCCTGTCTCCCCAGCATAGGCCCTTGGGGAAACAGATGTGTTCCATTGTGTTACAGGTAAAAGCCCAACATGTGGGAATTAGGCTATCAGTAACACCCCATGGCAAAGCCCCTCTGTCCCTGGTGCCCCACGCAAATAACCCACGCACGGGAGAAACTGTGGGTGAAATGAACTTTGCGGCAGTAGAACTCAAAAGGGAAAACACGAGACCTTCAAAGAACCACACAGCTTGCTAATTCCCCCTGCAACCAGTAACATAGGAGAATTTACACTGCAACGCATTCTCCATCCTCCTCTGAGCAGAATCCTGGGAAAGCAGCTGCAGTGACAACACCTGGAGGCCCAGCAAATGTGCTAAGATATCGGTGCCAATTTAAGAGAATAAGGGGTGACAGGAAAGAAAGGCCTCTTTACACGGGCAAAAACAGTCTCTGGAGAGTCAGTTGGTACACGGTTTGGAAGCAAGGCTTGTGATCCCTCGGCACCAGGCTTTGTTCTGCAGGATGGTAGAACAGCAGCTCTCTGGACGCCTCAGATCTTTCAGCTTTAGATCTTTCAGGAGTTTACTTCCCCACCACCACTTAGAAAAAGAACATATGGACTTTGTTAGAGGGCCTATTGTGGAATGTATAGCGACAAAGGCAAAATATGGCACATTACTGGCTTAACGGCTATGTACAGATGGGAGTGAGATGATGCCTGTGGAATCTTTCATTTGGTTGGCTGACTTTGTCAGTTACAGCTCATTTCTCAACCTAAAGGCAAAATACCATTCAGTGACCAGGCAAGTTTAAGAATCCTGGTATAAAACAAATACTTTGAGCCTATGGTATTACCTACATTCTAGCACCCTGTTTTTCACTCTGTATACCCAAACGATGAATGGATGAAAGCTGATGTAGGGAAGCAGATTGGCTGAAACGTCAGAGAAAAACCAGTATCAACTTGAGAATTTTTTATTGCATTTTTGAGATTCCTTTTCTTAAGTGCTTTCCATTATATATTGTATCAAAACTTTTATAGGGGCTGCCCTGTGGCCAAGTGGTTAAGTTCGCATGCTCTGCTTTGTGGCCCAAGGTTTCCTCAGTTTGGATCCTGGGAGTGGACATGGCACCGCTCATTAGGCCATGCTGAGGTGGCATCCCACATGCCACAACTAGAAGGACCCACATCTAAAATATACAACTATGTACTGGGGGTACTTGGAGAGAAAAAGCAGAAAAAACCCCAAAAAACCCTTTTCTAATCACCTAAACAAAATGTGATAAAAACACAGTAATACTGAAGATGGGTGTGTTGTTTTACTCAAGCAATTGTCAAAACAATTTATCTAAACTCATTTTTCCCCAACTGCTTTCCATCTAAATTCGCCCCATTGCAGTGAACTAAATCCTATTCTCTCACCTCATACGCCTTTAAATATAAGAATCTGATCTATAGTAGGTCCAGTATGGAAAGTGTTTGTAGGTATTGTGGAACACATCATGTACTAAGTTTAGGAATAACAGGAGACAATTTGACTTAGGTGCCTTCCTTTATTCAACCGGTATTTATTGTGTACCTACAATGTACTCTAGTACTGGCCAAGAGAAACAAGGGAATCACAAATAAAATTTAAATTTTCTAGTAGTCATATTAAAAAAAAGTGAAATTAATTTTAATATGTTTTATTTAACTCAATACATCAAAATTTCATTTCAATATTTTATCGATGTAAAAATTGAGATATTTTACATTCTTTTATTATACTTAGGTGTGACAATCTAGTTTGTATTTTACACCTTCAGCATATCTCAATTCACCATGCACATTTCAAGTGCCCCACAGCCATACAGAGTGAGCAGCTACCAAGTTGCACAGCACATCTTCAGACAAACAGAGCAATGACCAACCACCTCTGTGATGTCAGGTCCCCTGTACTTGTCTGCTCCATTCTCTCTCTGCCAGAATGTTCTTATACTTTATCCATACATCCATTTACTCATTTAACATGTATTAAACCTTAGTTTATGGCAATACAGCAGAATAGTTAGCCTGTAAACCCGCCTCTTATAAAACCCTAAGAAATGCTTGCTAAAACATAACATATTCTTTGCAATGCATAGCTAGTATTGTAGGAATAGATGGAAAATTTCCAGAGGCAAAAACTAAACAGGGCTGGAGGTGGTGGTACATAGGCTGCCAATGAATTGGTTCTAGGCAACTGAGAAGTTTGGCACATACCAAAAAATGAGTTGGACCTGGGATCCATCTCTAGCAATGGGACCAGAGAATGGTATTCTCTTGGTGAAACTTGAATCAGGAAAAAACATCTCCCTCAGTCACAGGGGAAGACAACAAGCTTAAGTGGAGAGAAAAATCTCTCTTAAAACTCCTATCTTTTGGTTTCTCCCCACTTAAGCTTAGGGTTCAAATTTAAACTAACATGTATGTTCCAGTAACTCCTAGAAATACTACTGGGTGCTTGGCAGAAACAAACACAAAACATCTCAGTGGGGGGATACCTTCATCCCAGGGCACACCAGGTTATAAGTGGCTAAGCTCTACCAAACACAAGCTCGCAATTCCAAATTATAAACCAAATGAGAAAACAATGCATCCTGGGCAAGAGTTAACCGACAGAACAAAAAGCAGGATTAGAGCTCCTCAAGAAATTCTGATAAGAAAAATATCAAAGGGAGCTTGTAAAATAAATAGACCCCAAATATTAAAGCCATAAAAGAAGTCAGTGAAAACATGAGAAAAGAACAAAGATCATGAAAAAAGACCAGGCAGATTAAAACAAATAACCAAATTGTAGTTGAAATGATGAATACTGTCATTCAATTAAAAAAAAACCTCAATAATTGGGTTAAATAGTTATTCAGACCCAGTTTCAAGAGAAGGTTAGTGAACCAGAAGAAATGATCTGCAATTCCATAACTAGACAAACTATCATTTAAGAATTATGTTGAAATAAAGGCATTTTTGACAAAGACTTAAAGCTGACCACTAAAAGACCCTTACGAAAAAAAAAAGGTATTAAAATACATTCTTTAGGAAGAAGGAAACTGAACCCAGAAGGAAGGAATGGTAAATAAAGAAATTGGTAAAAATGGTATATGGTATTGGTAAAAAGAAAACTTGGTAAAGAATTGGTATATGTAAGCAAGCATCAATTATTTAAAATATGTTTAATAACTATAATAGTAGAATAATTTATTCGATGATATAAGAAAAAGTAGACCTAAAAAACAATAATAAGAGAGAGAGATGACTGGAGTTAATGTTCTAAGTTTCTTGTAAGAACAGGAAACTTATTAGCTCTATAATTTGTCATTTATGCATTTAAAAATTTTAAGGGTAAAATAAAAAACTGAAATACTTTTTTATCTTTAAAATATGGAGAGAAGAAAGAGGGGACAAAGTAAATCCAACCATAACATTGTGTGTCAGGCACTGCGCTCTACACTGGAATTCTCAGAATGGATAAAACAATCATCAAGGAAAAAATCATACAGCTGATGAACAAGAAAAACAAGGAAATATTTATGATACATTGAGAGAAGATACAAAGTGAGAGTATGTTGATTTATTCTGTATAGAACATTCGGGGAAGAATTAACAAGGAATCCTAGAGTAGCACTGTCCCACAGGAATATCATATGAGATACACATCAAGTGTGCAGTAGTCCCACGTGGCTAGCGGTGATCACATCAGAACACAGAGGTCTACAGCAGCAGCTTCCAACTTGATGTTCTGTGCATCAGTGTGCCAAGGAATATTTAGCAGGGGCGCACAATCTATTTTCTGTGTTCAGTTGAGGTGGTAAATTGTAGGATGGACAAAATTAAACAAGCGTCTAAGCAGCAGTTTCTGAGAGCCTTCAATACATGTATACTCCCAAGAGGGAATGTGGTATGCAGTATAATCTTTCACGAATCTATTTGCTCATGTTGTACTTTTTGTCTACAGCACATCTGATAATGTCCCCCAGAAAAATCTGCCGTGGAACATCAGTGTGAGACACTCTGGTTTCAGTCATAGGCAAAACTCAAAGGAACTGGCAAGACGTAAAGTCGGAAAAACAGGCAAATGTCAGATCAGAATCTTCTCTGGTAGGCTAAATTTGGATCTCACAATAATAAGCAACAGGAGGCTCTGAAGACATTTGAGGAGCAGGAGCCAGGAGTAAAGCCTCTGGGTGTCAGATGTGGCCAGGAAAAGCCATGGCGTGCTATGGCTGCCACTTTCTGGACCAGAATGGAGAGGGGGCTCTGATTTTACTATGGGCATGGTTGATAGCTGGATGCTTTCCTCCAGTTAAACACAGGTGAGGCTACCTTCCCTTGTCAGCTGATCACACAATTGTGCCTCCTCAGTGGGCCTGCCAACTGAGAGGAGAGGAGAAAAAAAATAATCCCCAAATTGCAGTGAACTCGGGATATGACGAGGTTTTCCCTGATCCTAGAACCAGCGTGGTTCAAAAGAAACTAGAGCATGCTCATAAGCCATGCTTCTAATTCTCCGGAATGACAAAATTCCCTGGAATACATGGTTTATAATTCAGATACGGGCCCTGTTATATAGTTGACTTTAGTTTTTTTCTGAAAAATACATTTTATTTTTTGAATAGGTCATATATTCACATTGTTGAAATTACACACACACACACACACACTCTCTCTCTTACACAATGAAATGAAATGCCTCAAGTCTCCTCATCTTCTACCTAGCTCCCACCACCTCTGCAGCTGAGACTGGATAACAGATGTATAAACCTACTTCTCCGTGTTGGCATACAGACTACAGTTCTCAGCTCCCCTTGCAATTAGATATTGTCGTGTGATTAAGTCTGGGTCAGAGGAATATATGTCGCTTCCCTGCCTGGCCCACAATAACCTCCTGCATTCATCCTCCCTTCCCTTTTCCCATCTGCTGGCTGAATGTTGACACCTAGAACAACACTGAAAGCCATGTAATTAGGAAGGAGAAGCCTCTATCAGCCTTGGCCCCTGAATCACTGAATGCAGCAGAGCACTCCTCCCTGCTCCCATTGTACGGACCGTATGGATATATTCCAATTGCTTTAACCAGTCTCACTCATGGACATTTGGATTAGACACTGCTTTTTAATCTTCCTTATGCTAGCACTCTTAAAGACCTTTAGATAGTTAATGAGCTTAGAATATTTTTTTTATCCAATCTTCCTTGATGAAGATATACATCTAATGTAGAGTAAATTTGACAGGAACTTAAAGCTAGAATATAACAAATGATGGATTGCAAGGCTGAGAATACTCTGCTACTGATGGACACACTGTTGAAATCTCACTTTGGATACTAAGTACACAGTGTTGGGACAAGCCGGAACCCAAAAATCCCTCTGTAGAATTAATCATATTACCGCGGGAGCAGTAGACAACTGCTCTATTCAAATGTTACTGATGTCACATGAAAAAAAGGCCGATGGGTTCACATTTGGCATTCATTAAGAAGTAGTGGCTGGAATTAGTCAGAATCCTCGATGATTAATCTTTGATATGCAAGGCCACAAATGGCGTTCAGTCACTTAGCCAGATGTTTCTTATGGACCCTTCTGAAAGACTGGAGCATGTCTCAGAAACCATTTGCTTAGTCATTTAACTAGAGTGTTTGCTTTTGCCAACAGCTTGACAGTTTAAAAAACAATAAAAGCCTTTTCCCCATTGGAAAATTTTGGAATTTTGCCATAAGCATTACATACAGTGCTCTTAGGAAATTCCAGCTTTATGGCTCTTTAGACAAATGGAGTATGAATTTTATTGTCAGTAAAGAACACCAAAAAACAAAGTAATAAAAGAAAGCAACAATGCAGCACCATGCTCTTTAATATCCTTCTTTAAAATTAAATATCGATTATGATTTTGCATTTTATTTTCAAACAAGAGCTGCTGAGTATTTGTGGCTCTGGACTTAGGTATTGGTGCTGGATTATGGGGAAAATGAAATGCTTCTTAAATTTAAAACACTATAGAAATCCCAAAGGTAATCTTGACACTTCACTTTATTTCATATGCTTTCCAATAGTGAAAATATCATTTCAAATTTAAAAAATCCTTGTCAGTAAAGTTCATATCCTAAAAGGTAACCAGTTATATTTTGGGCTTTCATTGATCCAAGACACTAATTTAGGAAGGATTCAGAAATTGGCAATCAAAAGTAACATTAATATTCACCAAAACCAACATCATTTATTAAAATATGCCATAATCACTAACGATGACTCGTTTTCTTTGTGAATACCTAGGAAGCATTTGATTCTGAGAATGGGTGGCCCAGATATTTTCACAGCAATTCTTGTAGTCACCCAAGAGCTAGCTGCATTTTAATGGAGAAGCAGACTCTATACAACTGGTGAACATACTGCTATTCCCTGGTATGAAAGGTTCTGCAGAAACCATAGAATGTACTTATTTCCTTGAGAAAAAAAAATAGGCAAGCATTTTCCCTGGATTCTATCCTGGTTACTTAGCATGTCATTTCCTTGATGATTTATAGAAGCAGGCTCTATGCCCATGTCATTCCAAGTGACTTCCAGATTGTTCCTCCTGGTGTAGCTTATATTTTCTCAAGTACCATGGGAGAGGCTATACAATCAATACAAACCAGACATTCTTCACAAACTCAGGATCATGCACACCAGACTTATGGCAAAACAGCCTCTTGGCACCTCCTCCTTCACGTCTTGTTCAGTTTATGGAGAACTTAAATCAGAGTACTCTTTAACACTTAACACAATAGGTACAGTTACAACAAAGAGTAAGTTTTTTATTAAAGCTTTAGTGCACAGAAAAGTTTAAAAACATTGCCCTTAGTATTGTTACTAATTTTATAGAAGTTGGATAACTTTAACACAGCACAGAACTGGACTTCATGGTCAGTAATTATCTGGGCAGGAGAAATTACTGGTCAACAATCAGCAGAACAGCCAAAGATAATTCCTTCACAAATGATGGCATCAAATGTTAAATCTAGTCTAATCGATCAAAAGAGTAAAAAGGCAAACTACAGAATGGGAGCAAATATTTTAAAATCAAATATCTGATAAGGACTTAATATCCAGAATATATAAAGAACTACAATTCAATAACAAAAAACCCAATTAAAAAATGGGCAAAGAACTTGAATAGACATTTCCTTAAAGATAATATGGAAATAGCCAACAACCATAGGAAAAGATGCTCAACATTACTAACCATTAGAGAAATGCAAATCAAAACCACAATGAGATATCACCTCACATCCACCAGGATGGCGATTATAAAAACAACAACAACAAAACTCCCAGAAAGTAACAAGTGTTTGTGAGTATATGGAGACATTGGAATCTTTGTGCACTGATGGCGGGAATATAAAATGGTGCAGCTACTATGGAAAACTGAGTGGCAGATACTCAAAAAATTAAAAATAGAATTATCATATGATTCCACAATCCCAATTCTGGGTATATATCCAAAAGAAACGAAAGCAGGATATTGAAGAGATATCTGCACACCCCCGTTCATAGCAGTATTACTCACAATAGCCAAGAGGTACAAGCAACCCAAGTATCCAGTGACAGATGAATGGATGAATACAGTGTGGTGTATCCAGACAATGAAATACTATGCAGCCTTAAAAAGGAAGGAAATCTGTCACATGCTACAACATGAATGAAACTTGAGGACATTATGCTAAGTGAAGTAAGCCAGTCATAAGAAGACAAGTACTGTGTGATAGCACTTATATGAGGTATCTAAAGTAGTTAATTCATAGGAACATAGAGTAGAATGGTAGTTGCTAGGGGTTGCAGGGAGGGGAGAAAGGGAGTTACTGTTTAAGTGGTACAGAGTTCTAGTTTTGCAAGATAAAGTTCTAGGGATCTGTTGCAAAACAAGGTAAGTATACCTAACGCTACTCAACTATACACTTAAAAATGGTAAGATGGTAAATTTTATGTATTTTTTACCACAATTATAAACTTTAAAAAGTCATAAACAAAACACAGTCCTTTTGCCTAGCCTAAGAAACCAGTTATGAAAACTCTATTAGTATCCTATGGCTCCCAGAGGCAGTGCTGGTTGCTTTTCATCTGATCAAAGCAACTTGAAGGTAAGGAAAGCTATCTTTTACTTTCACCAGCTCTCCACAATTGAACTCAAAAAGCCATAGTTCCAACAATTTTTTTTTTGAGGAAGATTAGCCTTGAGCTAACATCTGCCGCCAATCCTCCTCTTTTTGCTAAGGAAGAGTGGCCCTGAGCTAACATCTGTGCCCATCTTCCTCTACTTTATATGTGGGACGCCTGCCACACAGCATGGCTGGATAAGCAGTGTGTGGGTCCGCACCCAGGATCTGCAATGGTGAAGTCCGGGCCGCTGAAGCGGAATGTGTAAACCCAACTTCGGCGCCACCAGGCCAGCCCCTCCAACGTGTTTTAATAGCTTTGAGGTGGTTAAGTACTCTTCTTTCCAAAGCCAAGTGAACAATAAAGGGACACAACTAAAATTCGCTAAGAGTGTGAAACCTAAATGTTCTCATCAAACAATCTATCAACAAAAATAAATGAGGTGATGGATGTTAATCAACTAGATGGGGGAATCCTTTTACAATGTGCATGTGTATCAAGTCACCAAGACATACACTTCAAATACCTTACAATTTTATGTGTCAATTAGACCTCAGTAAAACTGAAAGTTTCTTAAAAAGGGAATAACAAACTGTTTACTTCAGATTAAGTGTTCGCTCTGGCTCTGGGGGATGGAGGAAGGGGCACCTGTCCTTATGTTATGAGTCCTCTTGGTGCCTCTTGGCTTTCTGCTGCTGCTAACTGGTTCACCCCACAGCCTTCAACGTCACCAAAAGGGGAGTAATTTACTCTACGAAGAATGCTGTGGAATGCTTAGCGGATAAGTGGAGAAGAGGACACAGAAGTTAATTCTACATTCAATATCAATAGGAAAAAGTATATGTACTCCCTGAGCCCCAAGTGGTGAAGTAAATCTAAATCCCATAAAATGGCTACTACTGCTTCAGGAGACAATACTAGTTTTCAGAACATGGCATAAGGTAGTGACCCTCATTAATTACTCAAGGCTATGTCCTCACGCTGACTCAGCTCCTTCATAAGACTGTTAAGTGTAAGTACACATATACTCCTAATGAACAATATATGGCATTCGGTGGTATGCAACTGAAACTTTAGTGCCCAAAAAGAAAGATTATAAAAATTATAAAGAAATATATATTAAATATAAATATTAAATACAAATTTACCTGTAAACCAATTTAATTAAAATACAAATTAGATTTAATCTGAAAACAATATATTTGGTGTGTACTAAGAAAATAACTTAAGATACTTAAAAAATAATGTCACTTCATTTAACAAACATTCTTTAGTGTCTGTTACATGCCAAACACTGTACTAACCACTCGGCAAGGCCCAGGGGACAAGGAAAGTGAAATAACACAATCCGAAACGGCAGCCAAAGGAAGACCTTCATCTCAGTGTCGTATTTAACAGTGTCTTAAAAGATAAAAGGACTGTCAATAGAGCTAGAAAGAATAAGAATTGAGGCCAGTTGAAAGCCAGGAGGGCACTCAGGACTAAGAGAATATCATAAATAACGCAGTAAAAGTACATAAATGTGAAGTATGTATGGAGGATGCTAAAGATCTATGGCAAAAGCCTAACGAGCAGGAACAAATATAGCAGCCCTTTCCACTTTAGCAGTATTTTACCTTAAATTTTGCATGTGGGGCTGTGTTTGTCTTGTTCATTGCTGTGTTTTATATGTTTCTGGTGTATACGAGGTGCTTAAAAAGATTTGTTGAATGAATGAACAAAAGATGAGGCTAGAAAGACAGTCGAGGGGCCAGATCGTGACTGCCTTCAATGGCTAGGCTTAGCATTTGCATTTTTTTTTTATTGTAGTAAAAAAAAACAAGTAACATAAAATTCACTATCTTAACCATTTTCAAGCGTACAATTCAGTAGTGTTAAGTTTATTCACATTGTGATGTAACATCTCTAGAACCGTTTCATTTTGGCAAACTGAAAGTCTATACTCATTGGACAACTCCCCATTTAGTACCTGGATTGTGATCTGCAGGCTCTACCACGCCTCTGAAAGTTTTTGAGAAAGACTCCAGCATTTTGGGAAGTAACCTGTAAGGAACGCTAAGGGCATGTTAGAGAATGGGTTACACGAAGGGATAACCGTCAGGCGGTTACTGAACTTCTACAGCGAATTGGCACATTCTACATTCCTGTTTTGTTTAGGAAAATCCCAATTGCAACATATTTGTTAGAATTGTTGATATATAAATTTATCTGAAAAATATCAATAATGCTTTCTCATGTTGCATTTAATTTAAAAAATATTCAAAATAATATCTTAATATCAAACAGCACAGCACAGCTCAAGATAAACATATTCTTTATTGAATCTACTTATCTTACTTAAAAGACCTGTAGCTCAAAAATGCATCAAGTCACGGACTGCTGGTTTGAACGTTTCCAACAAGCACTCTATTCTCAATCAGTCTGAGCTCCAGGTTTTCCCCCTCTCATGCTCCTGGCATTGACCTAGAATTTCGCATAGATCCATCAGCAATTCATTTATTTCTTGCATGCTATTCTCTAACAAGACATAAGAAGAAATACATATAGAGGCGGGTTGTAGAAGAAAATTATAGACTTGTTGGCTCTTCTTATTGACTTTAATGGACACAGTATTCTATTTCTTTAAAAAAATGTGATATTCCACTTAAGGTTTTTTGTTTGCTTTTTCTTAACTAAGTAAGATCACTTTTGCTCAACATCTCCCTATTAAATCGTCCCTAAGCTTTTTAGAAAGCATAAAATGTAGCGCCCACATATTTATTTCATATCACTCAAAGAGCCAGTGTAAATTAAACTACCCTAACTTTAATACATCATAATATATAAAGACTTAAGAATCCAATAAACAATTTTCATGGGGAAAAACTTTAATTTGATGTGAGGATAAGCTAATAATAACAAATTTCATTAAGAGAATTTGGAAGAAGACAGAAAACAAACATAATCTGCTGAGAACATTAGATCTATATTTTCTTCTGAAGGAAATGGAATAGTTCAAGAAGACTTGGAATTTCCAAATTACTTTGAAGGCGTTTTAGTCCCAGTTTCCCAATAAAATAATATAATTTATTTTCTTTTTTTCATCATGTAAACAGAAGCCTGAACCATTTTTGCAACAAACTGTTGGATCAAAAAAGCATTTTTCCCAAGATAGAAAGTTAAGGAGCTCAATGCCAGGGACTAAATTATTTCCAGCTGTAAAAGTTGATTTCGTTTTTCTAGGCAAAGCTCGTAGTAGCTGAATTCAATGCCATTTGTATAATATTTAAGAAAAGACAATCAAAGGAAGGTTAACAATGCAAATCATTTAGTGGGCACCATTTACACACACTTATAGAATTAAGCAGAGTCATAAAAAAATTTTTTAAGTTCCCACCTAGATATATCTGTTAGAGGAATTTAGATTTTAAACAGCTAACATGCACAATCATATATACTAACATGCTGAAATACAAATAATTGTTTATTTGCCAAGTTAAAGTACTTCTAGTTTAGAGAATTTAAATGATACTTAAAATAATTATAACACATGCAAAGAAGGGAGACTCTATTCTGTACCCTCACCCTAAAAACCTGGGGCAACAGGTTAGTCACATCTGATCCTATTTGCACGTGTACCCCATGGTGCTCCAGGTGAAGAGAATGCTTGGTTGATTTTCAGGTCCCAGAATAACACTCCTAAACAAAGAGGGAAGATAAAGACTTCCCTCAATCTTAGGAAAAGTGCTGGTGACAGCTGGGGTGCATGCTATACTCTGGGACCCTCCTCAGAACATGATCTTCAGCGGTACCACTAAATATCTTCCACTCTGTCCAGAGGACTTAGTCCAAGAAATGAAGAAAGAAGGCTCACAAATTAATGGAGCTGGCAATTTCTTTTGGTGCTATGGTCTGAATCTTCATCTTCCCCAAATACACATATTGGAATCCAAACGCCCAATGTGATGGTGTTATATGGTGGTGCCTTTGGGAGGTGCTTAAGTCATGAGGGTAGAGCCCTTAAGAATGGGATTAGTACCCTTATAATAGAGATCCCACAGAGCTCCCCAGCCCCTTCCACCAAGTGAGGATATAAAGAGAAGTCTGTGACCCAGAAGAGGGCCCGCATCTGGCCATGCTGGCACCCTGATCTCGGACTTCCAGCCTCCAGAACTGTGAGAATTAAATTTCCGTTGTTTATAATTTACCCAGTCTGCTGTATTTTGTTATGGCAGCCTGAATGGACTGATATTTGGGGCCTAATCATAACTTTAAAAAATAATTTCTTTCCCATTTTGAAGCCATTAGAGCAGAGAAATGACTTGGAACAGTCAGACGTGGGAAGAGGCATCTGGAGAAGTACTGACAATGGCCACAGAAGCAGAAAGAATTAACACAGAGGTCATCTTTACTCACTACAGGCTGAGGGTCTCAAGTAAGGCCCCCAACACTGGAAAAGGGAGAACACAACCAGAAGTATGACATGAGCAACAGCCTCACAGAGGACAGCCAGGCCCTTGGGGAGAAAGGAGGCGGCTCTAGGTGGCAGTTTGAAGGTCTAACATGGATGACAGACTCAGAGTTTAGGAGGTCAAGGTCCCCCGTAAGCAGTACTCAAGACACTGTCTGCCCTTGGGAAGGATGCAAAAGTCCAAGTTGTGTTTGTGGCGGGTGGGGAATAAAGTGCGGGAAATAACATTTTCAGAAAACAGAGTAAAGGTCCTAGGAAATATCACTGCGTTGCCGCTCTTGGTTGGGAACAGGTATTGGAGGAGGACAGATCTTAAGAGTTTCTTTAGTGAAAAGAAGGTGAAATCCAAACAGGAAACACAACATTCTAGACATTGGGATGGAGTCAGAGATCATGAGACCAGTTTAACTGGTTAAAGTTAGCAGGAAAGAGAGGGACAGTAAGAGGAGACAGGGATAGAGAAAGAAAGAGGAGGGGTGGGGAGTGAGGGGGGATGGAGGGAGACAGAGGGAGGGGGAGAGCACACAGAGTACACACATTCATTTCAGTAAAAGACCTAATTTTAGGAACTGGGTTATGGCAAAAGAGGAATTATACTGTCAAATGAATGTACTGTAAACGAATCCTTTGTAATAGTTCCTAAATGTGCAGACACACACTTACCCTCACAATCACACACATGTGAACTGTACAGAACACAATTAGGCAACCAATGAGGTTTGTCAAATATCAAGCTACTCCAGAAAATGAAGAAGTAAGGATCAACTAAATGTGGCCCAGAATAGGTCTTTTCTTACTAAATTATAGAATACACACATGCACACATACATACATTTGATCAAACGTTAACATTTTAATCGCTAGAAATGATAAACAAAGTGTGTACCACTCTGGCTCAACAAAGAAGAGAGGAGAAATCAAAATGGTAACAATTTTAGTGGGGATGAAGCATTTGGAGATGGAAATAATAATATACTTCTAACTTTCTCTTTTATGTATATTTTTTCTGAGTCATGATAAAATAAATGCAATACAAACATCGGCCTACAAATAGAGTGACCATATAATTTATAGTCCAAATCAAAGCACTTCTGAAAGCAAAAGAGGAGGCAATTAATAATTCCACCAGAACAACAGGCAGAAACCGGGAGAGTGCTGGACAAACAGGAATCTGGTCCTCTATGCATGGTATTAAGTGACACTTATATCAGTGGCTTTCTACCTATGAACAGCAAACCCTGGTTGCGGGGGGCACAGAGGTACAATCACAAGTACAGAAATCTAAATGCCCAATAAGGAGAGACAATAGACGGACTCATAATATACACATTGATATATGTAGTATTCATTTTCAAATGGCTATAGACAGTATTATGTTTCACAATATTTAAGTACATTTCAATATTATAAAATTTGTGATAGATTTTGATCATTATGCCTTTTCTCAGTCAATGGCTCCAAAAAATACCAACGGCAACATGTGTCCAGCTGAGAAAACTTAACTTTGAAAAGTGCGAGAACTGAATTTTTTGGTTACTATTATCCAAAGTATTTACCAAACTCTTTAGTAAATGCTGGCTATATAAATATTCATCTATCGAAAAAAATTCATAGCACCTGCTACGGAGTACTAAGTCTACAGCTAAAAATCTGAATGTGGTTGCTATCCTTGAAAAGCTCAGAGCCCAGTTAGTGAGATAGATACTCAAACAAATAATTACTACCTATTATGGTACATGCTGTAATATAAGTACAAGCAAGTCCTATGGACATCTTATCAAAACCGACAGGGGCCGGCCTGGTGGCTCAGTGGTTAAGTTCACACGTTCTGCCTCGGTGGCATGGGGTTCGCCCGTTCGGATCCCGGGTGCGGACATGGCACCCCCGGGCAAAAAAAAAAACAAAAAACCCATGCTGTGGTAGGCATCCCATGTATAAAGTAGAAGAAGATGGGCATGGATGTTAGCTCAGGGCCAGTCTTCCTTAGCAAAAAGAGGAGGATTGGCAGTAGTTAGTTCAGGGCTAATCTTCCTCAAAAAATAAAATAAAAGAAGAAACTGACAAATCACAACATGCCATGGCAATGGCCATATGATGTATAAACACAGGGCTCTGAGGTCAGAGAGGGTGGAGTGACCAACTGGGGAGCAGTGAAGAAAATCAAGAAGGTGAGGGACACCTCAATGATGAGGAAGAGTGAAAGTATACCACGCAAACGAAAGAGGACAGAGGAATAGCACAAAGGAACTGCATGCAGCAATAATATTCTCACTTAAACCCAAACTACAAAAAATTATATTTCTCGGGCAAATACAGAGCTGTCCCTGGCCAAAAGACTATAAAATACAGTTTGAAAACCTCTGACCAAGTGCAAAATTTCTCAAATATATTTTGTCTGTGGGCCATTTTGGCTTAAAAAAATTTCCATGGGTTACTTTTGCTTGCCACTGGGAAGAAAAATTAAGGAAAAGAAAACCATCCCAGACTTAATAGAAAGTATACTACCACTTTTGATGATATGCTGGTAAGATGATACTTGCTTTGAATCAAATATAACATAAAAAATGTAAAAGAATTGAATTAAGTTTTCAAGTGTACATTATATTATGTGAATGAATATTATAAGTAACACAAGACTAAGCCTTGCGCCATCTGCAGAGCCACCATGTACTAAATCTAAAGGACCAATTACTTGGTAAATGCATTTTATTCTTAGGAAGTGACAGGCCCTAGAGAAAATATAAGATCCAACTTGTTTTCCAGGAATGCTTCATGAAACTGTATCTTGATAACTAAAGAATCATAATCGTAGGTCTTGACAGGGCCAATACTAGAAAGATAGCTACTTTCTCTATGAAAAGCTAATAATTCAAGAACATGGAATCATCAGTAAAACATTAAAACATGTATTTATTGGACATGATCTGGCAGTTAATATTTGCGGCTCACTTGCCTATAAGAATGTGAGGGGAAAAAATCAAAACCCAACAACTTCTAGTAAATCAGAGAAATTCGATTAACGGTGTGTTGAAGGGAACATTTTGCATTTATTTGGAGAGTGTCAGTCTTATTGCATAAAACGTGAGCCTCATTTCATCTAAAGAATTAGATTGCCCAAGACAAACAAAATTTAAAATCAATGAGATTAGATAAAGGGCAAGTCAACACCTCAAGGTCTCTCTACTTTGCCATCAAACACCGTGACATTATTATGAAGGAACAAACTATTCCAAAGGTCTGAGGCATTTGAAAAATCTGGGTACTTTCTAAAATTTCAACTAGTTTAATTCAAGTTGGTTCTCCTTCCTTGATGCTCTGTCTATGCAAGATGAGATGAGTCTGAAAAAATGCAGTTTGGCTCCATTAACGCATCCATAATTTTTCACTATGTCCTAAAGAAAACAAATCCTAAAACTGCTAGGAAAATAAAAGATACCAGGAATTGTCATCAGTACCAAACAGAAAATACCAGAATATATAAATTGAACACTAAAAATCAGAGGTAACTGGTCATTTCTATTGTAGGTAGCGATTCTCATCTCCCACATAGAGGTTCTACTTCATTTTCTGATATTCACATATTCATCCTCCCTCCCTCTCCACATCTTTCCCTTCCCTCCATGCTGGGGTGGGAGTGGTGGTGGTGGTGCTCGTGGTGGTCTCTGTCCTTTCTTCCTTACATCCACATCAAATGCACACAATTAAGCACCCTCAGGGACATTTTTGGAGTCCTTGAACCGTGTCTTCAGCAAACCTTTCCAGGTAAACTGAGAGAAGGATTAAATATTTCAAAGAAAACTTCATAGATGTATGACAGTCTTTTTAAAGATTCAAAATGTGTTTCAGTGATCAAGTCATTTGGGAAAAATGCTATGACTTTTTTTATTGAAAATATAATCTGAGTATCAATATGTAGAAAAATATTCAAATATAATTTCTTTGTGGGCAGTGAGCCTACAAATAAATAAGACAGACTCATTTGGAAAGGAAAACTGGAAATCTTCCCAAGAGACAGGTAGGTAATTAGCAAAGAGTAGAGTGGATGCTTTAAGACACAAAACATGGTATGTTTGTGAAGGAGGGGGGCACATCATGCAGAGAACTCACCTTGGAGTCTGATAAAGGCAAGATGCCAGTCTACACATAGATGACAGCAAAGAAGAGTTTCTGGAAGGAGTTTACCTATCAATAAGGCAATGGGTCACTCTTTCTTTATGCAAGAATTCATAAAACATTCACTCCTACAAAATGGCTGAGCAAAAACATTTGTTCTAGAATGCTCAGTAACATCAGAAGGAGGAGGACTGACTCTGGGTATACCCTGTCAAGTGCACACGATACATGAGTTTTAACATCTTGTCTAGAGAAGTTCTACGTAGAGAGACTAAAAGGATATAAATACTTTCTTCTTATAAATATGCTCCTGGCTTCTGAGTCGAGGTTTGGATTTCTATTCTCCTGTATTGTTAGCCAGAGTAGCCTATGGGTATACATGGAGAATTAAACCATTTTAGGAAGCAAGGAAAGTTGGGGTTTGGCATAAGGGGAAGGAAGCTAGTTTGACAGGGATGGCTAAGCAGGTCAATGGCTGGCTGGCTCCATTACCAGCCAGTTTCTGAATCTAGGGAATACAATGATTTGATTGGTAATCATTCCTTTCTGTATTATGGAAGAGAGTTAAAGAGGTCATCCTTCAAGAAAAAGGATATGTGGAAGTAAAAGTAATACTCAGGATTCATGGACCACAACCTTGACTTCAGACCCCAAAATAGATAATCTCCCCACCCCCAATACACATACAAAACAGTATTAAGGTTAAGTGGAAGGATCTCAGAGAATCCAAAGCAACTAACATTTATGAAGCACTTAGGTTCTTTATATTTTCTCATTTAACCCTCATAACATCCTTGTAGGGTACGTAGTAGGGTTGAAGTGAATGTATTCTATTGACATCTACCAAGATTTCCTTTTCTTTTTTATGTAAATTAAATACACACATGCAAAGTAACCCTACATATTTTAAAGGATCCTTGCATATTTAAGGTGATATATTGAACACATTAGAGAGGATGCCTTTTGGAAGAGGGAAAAAGTACACATACATACAATGTTAGCAAAATGCCTTATTTTTAAATTTAAATATTTAACAAAACTATATCCTTCAAGCAACATGTATAATGACAATCTTGATCACTTAGTTGCCCATAAGCAGATCTGAGACATTTAGTGACATCTCCTAGCAACAAATTCTATACATGAGCACTAACCAAAGGCTCAAAATGTTGGTCTTTTTAAAGGAATTCTAGGTCTACATCCAAATCCTGGTAAGGGAGAAGAAATCACCAATTTCATGTAATCTAATCATTAATATGAGAAAAACGAATACATAAAATTTCAATGGCTATTCTCATTCTTTTAATCTCCACTAAATATTTATATAAAATGATTATTTGATAGTTGAAAAAGGAAATGACAGAAAAAAAATCTCGCCTTGAGCTGGAAAATATTGTTTCTGCATCCAGAGGTAGACGATCAAAGAGGGTTAAAGCCATTTCAGATAAGAAGCCTCCCTCACCTAGTTCAAATTTAGCATAGCTAGAAACTAGCACTGAAAGCCAATCCCTCACACATGTTTTTGGGACTTTTTTCAGATAAAGGCAGGTTGTGAAATGTTGAAACAGGGAACACTCACACAAGTCTGAGAAGGTCTGGACTGGACTTCAAAGCTCTGTGAAAAACATGGCACATCTTACTGGAGCATCAGTTAAGGTCAATATTTGCTTTGGTTTGGGAATAGGAGTAATCTGGTGACATATTAATATATTTATTTACAGCCATTGTTTATGGAGCATTCACCAGGTGCCAGGGCACTAAGCTAAGTATTTTACAAGCATTCTCTCTTTTAATTCTCTTTTAACGACCCTAGGAAGTGTATCCCAATAGAATTCCCACTGTATAGCTAAGAAAACTGGCAGTTTTGAGAGGTTAAGAAATGTGTGCAAAGGCATTTGCCTAAAAAGTGTTGGTTTCAGCAATGGAAGCCATGTTGTGAATCATTAAGGTCTACTAAAACTCCCAACATTAATGTGTTGGAGTAGAAAACAACAATTTCAAGTCAAAATGGAAGACTTAACAGAAACATCTTGTTAAATGGAGGGGAACATCAGCCCTTTCATTCTCCAACATGCAGAGGCACATGTCAGAGAAATTTGACGAGCATTGCCAAAATAATTTTCATCTTGTTTTCTGCTGTGAAAGACTTATCCTGAGCTAACATCTGTTGCCAATCTTTTTCTTTTTTTCCTTCCTCCCCAAAGCCCCAGTACATAGCTGTATATTCTAGTTGCAAATCCTTCTAGATCTTCTGTGTGAGCCTTTGCCACAGCATGGCTACTGACAGACGAGTAGTGTGGTTCTGCACCCAGGACCCAAACCCAGGCTGCCAAAGAGGAGTGTGCTGAACCTCAACCACTAGGCCATCAGGGCTGGCTCAAAATAATTTTCTTAAATACAGCAAACCCTAAATTAAACTCAATGAACACTTACTAGGGTCCTACTCTATTCAACACACTCTGCTTTGGATTCTGGGTTATAAACGTTTATAAGTCAGATCCCTGGTTTCAAGCAATTATGCTAACGTATTAACCTACAAAGTGTTTTGATCCATTTTTACTTATGAACACATCCTTATCAGTTACTATAATCACTTTTAGACAAACGATCCTAGTAAATGGTTCTTTTCATCCTTCAGTATAGATAACTTTGCGATATATTTTATAAGAAATTGAAATTCAGGCCTAGCATACTACTTGGACAATGTCTCCACATGAGAGGTCAAATTGAAATAAATTATAAACGTAAAGAAAAAATGATTTAATAGGAAAGCCAAAGAGAAGGGTCTATTTATCTAGGGGGAAATATAAGAAATGGATAGAAATGAGAATGTTTTACAATTACAGAAGTGCTGGAATTAATTATGATGGGATTCAGCACAACAGGCAAAAGGTTGTCTAAGATCAGCTTGGTTGGACCGCTGGTACAATTTTGTCTCTCTTTCTTATAACCTTGGATGGGGGATGGGAGAACGCAGTTTCTCCAAAGCTTTCCAATTTTGTCTCCTACCTAAATAGATACTAAGACTCCTCTTAAAATAGAATGCATTCTATTCTGTTAGTCACATTCATGACTGGACTAGACTGCATTCTTTGGTTGCCAAAGCTTGGGACAAGTTATATAAACTTGTCATTGGAGCATTCTAGGAAATACACAACCACAAGTCTGGGAGGAAGTTGCCGAGTAGACTTTGCTTTCATACAACTGTTATTTACTGACACCCACCAGGGCCAAAATTGAAGTTCGCACTTCATGAGTCATTGATTCCATATCTTTGGAAGCATGATGTATGAAGAATTTTTTTTACTGTGCTGATTGCTTCCTCAGCTTCTGAACATCTGTGTGGTTCTGTTCCCATGACCATTTTTATTTTGGTTTTTTGCCAGCTGAAGATTAATTCAAATCAAAAGGCAATTCAAAATGCTCAGTTTTCCCCACA
Organism: Equus asinus; assembly: GCF_041296235.1. Lineage (NCBI taxonomy): Eukaryota > Metazoa > Chordata > Mammalia > Perissodactyla > Equidae > Equus > Equus asinus. The sequence goes on from NC_091792.1 coordinate 30,394,162, forward strand.
TTTATTCCACTGGAGACGGAATTATTGCCAGATAGTACGTCACACGGCCTCACAATTACTGGGCCAAGGTAAGAGGAGGTATGTTTGCCATTCCGCAAAAACAGATGTAAGGATAAAAGAAGATGTCTTGCTTGTTTCACCTTATTTGCAGTATATTTTTAGATTACATCATTTTCTTTGCCTTTTAAATCTTAACATTTGCCCTAGACACCAATAAAACACTGAAAGAAACCAAAAGCACTCAACTCAGTGGTGAAGTCCAGTCCAGACCTTCCAGGCTCATGGGAGCACTGTGTGTGTGTGTCCCTGCTTTAATATTTCACAGCTTGCCTACATCTAAAAAAAATTCAAAAAACAAGTGTGAGGGATTGGCTTTTTAAGGTTGCTAGTTTTTACATGTGTTAAAATGCTGTGACATATTCTGAACAGGTCAAGTGCCTTCAACCTTTCTTGCTGAAGGAATTTTGATCCCTTCCTGCACCTTGAGTCTCTCCCGTCAAGGGGATTTCCATTCGTAGCAAACAATGGCAGAGGCTGGTCCAGATCAAGGATCCAGGCTTGTGTAACTCTGAGCATGTTCCCACAACTGATCAAAGACAGACGCACACACAGATGGTGACTCACAAGATAAATAAATAAATTCAAGTAATATATCAGTGGATATTGGTTATAAATCATTATGCCTTGAAAAACAGAAAATGGGGGCCAAGTATTTTTTTGAATGCCTCCCAAACAAAAAATCCTGTCAAATTAAGCTAAAATAGACACCAGAAACTTCTTTATGCAATTGACTCTGTTCTTGAACCACATGCACAAAATTTTCCAGGGATCACAGTCACAAACAACTAAACCTAAGTACTGGTGGACCCTGAAAAGGGCCTCATCAACGCTTGTTTGGTAAAGGTTCTCAGACTCTCTCCATTCCTTCTTCTGTTAAAATTCTATATTATTTTTTCATCAATGAATGAAATGTATCATATTTCTACAGCATGTAAGTTTTTTCACTTGCTTCTCAAAGGTGGTCAAAGCTGTCGCTTACAATGCAGAATGACCCAGACAGGTCCCCTACCAGTGATACTGCAGTTAACTAAAGGAGAAGTGAATGGAAAGATGAGAATATGCCGCTGGAGAAACACATCTGTGAGTATGCTACTAAGGTATCATGGAGAGGATCAGGAAAAAACCAAAACCAAGAAGGGTTGTGACTCATTTTCTATAGGGACTTCACTAAGATCTACCCTACACCCTACCTTCACTTTGCTCCGTGTGTCATATTTCCATTCCATGGAAAACAAAGTCTTGAACCAGTGAAATACTTGCTGCCGTAAAACACCATCACCTGGCTGAGAATGTGTGGGGAAGAACTGGCAGGGTAAGTCACAGCAACTGCTACACAGTAAACTAAAAGAAGCTGCTGTAAGTACACTGAAGTGCGAAGTCTCCATTTAGTTATGTTCTGAAGGAACGTTACAAATATGCTACCTGTCAGTGGACCACTGGGGGACAAAGCCCACAAGAAGACTCATCTTGGCACGCAGTCATCCAGGATGGGTCAGAACCGTATGTGAGTAAGAACTGGATGTTGAAATTATGCAATGAAGCAGGAGGTATCTTTCATGTGGATAGCTATGGGGAAGCTATCTACATATACCAAGAGGACTGAAATCAATATAATTCTTCTTTCATTTCTCACTCTCTCTTCTGATAAAATCTAAGAACAGCAGTAACAGACTTCCAAAATAAGAGCAGCATCAGGCCTGCTTTGCAGCCACAGGCAGGGCCAGGCCAATTATTCATGGTCGGCACCTACTCTGAGTGACAAGTATTATGAAACATTGTTAATATTAGTTGTGCCACAACTAAGGGATGGAAAATACCTTAGAAATAGGAAGTAAAGGGGAGAATAAGGAGAAGCTCGGTATTTCAGGGGTTTCTATTTTGCTAACAGTGAAAATGAAATTATAAAGTCTATCAATAAGTACTGGAGATAATTGAAAAGGTAGCCAACACAATTAAGGATGAGGACATCAGTCCTAAAAAACTTAAGATATAGGATCTAGATAGAAAAAAAATGGCACACTCAAGAGAGGAAGATGATAAAAATAAGAGCTATAAGGATAACAGAATTAAGACCAAAAAGCTTAACGGAAGAGAAAAAAATGTGACAACACCTGTAACAATTAAAGGGTTAATTTATAGTAAAATAAAGAACACTTTAAAATGTTTTTAAAAATTAAGATATCTTAAATATGTAGATGTAAGGCCACCCTCAAAACCCCAATGGATAAGTGGGTAAGAGATTCAGGTATTTACTTAAAGAGGAAATATAGAAAATGGAAAAAAAAAACCCCATAAAATGTTGCTAATAATTAAAGAAATATAAAAGAAGGGAATTACACCAGCAAATATTCCAGGAAAACTTTTTTTTTTTAATAATAAAAGTCTTTGGAGTTGGAGTGGGGAAAATAAGTAAACTCATTCATTGCTGACAACGTTATAAATAGCAATATCTAGAGAGATGTTTGCCAATGAGGAAACAAATATGTTCAGGGGCCGGCCCCATGGCCGAGTGGTTAAGTTCGCGTGCTCCACTTCAGCAGCCCAGGGTTTCGCGGGTTCAGATCCTGGGCGTGGACGTGGCACAGCTCATCAAGCCATGCTGAGGCGGCATCCCACATGCCACAACTAGAAGGACCCACAACTAAAAGTACACAACTATGTACCGGGGGGCGCTTTGAGGAGAAAAAGGAAAAATAAAACCTTAAAAAAAACACACTATGTTAAGTGACTCCAGTGTCATAAATTTATCTAGGGATATAATTGCTTAAATATGTATGATGCTTACAATAAAAACCAACTATAAACAACTTAAATGACCCTTATTGGGGGAAGAGCCAAGTATATCAGAGTATATTGAAATAATCGAATATAATGCTGTTACTAAAAGGATAAATCTATAAAGAAATGTGGAGATTTACAAAAACATTAAGAAAAAGTAGAAATGTATATGTAAATACACACACATGTGTATACTGAAGTTACATGAGTTACTTTTAAATTTATAAATGTTGAATATTATGCTACCATTAAAAAGATAAATATGATTAAGAAATATGAAGTATTTATAAAAATATTAAAAGTAGAAAGATACATATGTACACATGTAATTATATACATATGCATACATATTGCAGTTACATAAAAACTACTTACATGTTTGAAACAAAAATCAGAAGGGAGCACAAGGAATGAAACTGGTTGTAATGTTTGGAATTTTTATTATGGGTAAATATTTTTCTAATTACAATTTAATTTTCTTTTTTATTATATAAGTAGTTTTAAGAGAAACAGCTCTTCAAACCTAAAGAAAAGTATTTTCCAGCTGACATATTCTAGATCATAAGAAACCCCAAAAGGAAATGAGTTTATAGATGTAGACCTCTCAGAAAGGGAATTAGGGGAGTTTATAACTTTATTAAAGGTCACTGATATTTGGCCTGTATAAGAATCCCTCTCAGTGAGGGCTGGCCTGGTGGTGCAGTGGTTAAGACCGGATCCCCAGTGTGGACATGGCACCGCTTATTAAGCCATGCTGTGGTAGGCGTCCCACGTATAAAGTAGAGGAAGATGGGCATAGATGTTAGCTCAGGGCCAGTCTTCCTCAGCAAAAAGAGGATGATTGGCAGCAGATGTTAGCTCAGGGCTAATCTTCCTGAAAAAAAAGAATCCCTCTCAGCGAGAAAATACTCAAGAAAAAACTTAGCCCTTATCATTTTCTTTTCTCTTTAGAAATATGTGACCCTAAAATTGATGAAAATACTATTTAACGGTGGTACGTAGTGAGTAATGTCTACGCACAGAAACGTTTCTTTTGACTGGCAATGAGCAAAATTATGAGTGCAATTCATAATTACACATATACACACACATACTATATAAACATATATACTATGTACACACACACACATATGTTCACAGAGTGACAATCATTTAAGTTAAATAAGCATGGTTCGATAATGGAGTGTGTCGTGGGGAGAGCTTTCCTGAACGCAGCAGAGCTCCGAGTTCGTTCCTCTCCCTGCCATAACCACACTGGCTTTGGGTTGGTTTCCTGAACAATGGAACAAGTCCTGCCTCAAGGGCTTTGATTTTGCTCTTCTTTCCACCTGGAACACTATTTTCCCATATATTCATATGGCTCAGCCAGAGGTTATATGCAACATATTCAACAACTGACACACTTCTGGCAAATGCCCAATTAGTCTAAACATCTGACCAATTGGAAGGATGCTGGAAGTAAAACCCATAAGGCTATCCAGGTGGCCAGCCTTGGTGCCCTCGCTTTCTACAGATCAGGGCTTGTATATCACCTCTTTGAGGAGCCATTCTCTGACAGCCCTATCTAAAATAGCGTCCCTGTCACTATCTCATGACTCCACCTTCTTTTTTTCTTTTTATCCTGAAGCATTTATCATTACTTGACTGTATATTATAGATTTGTCAAACCTTCTATTGTCTATATTCCTCACTAGCATGTAAGTCCCACGAGGGCAGAGACCTTGCCTGCTCTTCTCAAGGCAGCCTGTGACTCCCGCTTAATAAATCCAACGGTCAGTTCTTCCTTCTCATCTTTGAGTCTTTGAGCTATCATTCGCCGTTGATCACTGCTTCTTCTTTGAACTCTTCTTCTCTGAAGTTCTAGAACATCAAAAGTGTGCCTAACTTTCCTTCTGCTTTTTTGACTGCTCCTTCTCAATCTCCCTGACCTCTCAGGGTTGGTGGAAGCAGCCTGGGCTCAGATCCTTGCTGTTCTCAGCTAGAATCACAGCTGTAAAGAACACCTGTATGTGGATGACTCCTGACTTTCCATCTTCAGCCTGAAACTCTCTCCTGAACTCCAGACTTATTTATCCAACCGCCTGCTGGACATCTCCCCTGGATCTCTAACTGGCATCTCAATCTTAACTTGTCTCAAACGGAACTCCTTGCTTGCCCCCCAACATTTTCCTCCTAAATTCCTCCCTAGCTGAGTTCATACAAGTTTTGCTAATGGGTCAGACCAAAAACTTCAATCTCATCTTCGATGCTACTCTTTTCCTCATGTCCCACCTCTGGTCTGTTAACAAAATGTGTTGATTCATCCTTCAAGAGATACTCAGAATCTTATTGTTTCTCCTCACCTCTGTTTCCACCATCCTGGTCTGAGCTGGCATCATCTCTTGTATGGATTATTGCAAAAGCCTCTTAACTACTCCCTGCTTCTCTCCTTGCTCTTTTCAATTTGTGACAGCACCAGAGTCAGGATAATCTGGTTAAAACATAAGTCAGATCATGTCATTCCCTTACTCAAAACCCTCCAAGGGCTTCCATGTCACCTAGATGTGCTAATTATGACCTAAAGGCTTATTATAACCTGGCCCCTTGTTATCTCTCTGACCTCATCTATCACTGCTCTCTCCTTTCCTTCATGCCCCTCCAGGCACACTGGGCTCCCCTCTGTGCCTCAAACAAGTCCGGAATGCTGCTGTCTCAGGGCCTTTGTGCTTCTTTCTTCCACCTGGAATGCTCTTCTCCAGACATGCACCTGCATGGCTCCTTCAGATTACTCAAAGCCACTTACTTAGTGAAGTCTTACCTGGCCAGTATACCTAAAATTTAAACTTTTCTAGACTAATCACTTATGTAATATTTACTCTGACCAGTTTTCCAGTGCTTCCAGTTTAAAGCATTTTAATGGGAGGCAATGAGGCTAGAGGAGAAAGCACAGGCCGGATCATGAGAGCCCTAGTGAGACAGGCGAAGTCTGACCTTTCCCAGAAGTCGGTGAGGAGCCAGCAGGGGCTGTTAAGCCGGGCTCTGATGTCATCACAGTTGCCTTTTAAAACGATTATTTTGGAAGTGCTGTTTTTTGGTTTTTTTAAACAAAGCATAGGGATTATCAAACTATGGCATGATAAGGAGACCAACAGAGTTTTCTTGGAGGCTTGAAGCAAACCTCAAATTTTCCTTAGTCAAATTGCTTCCAATTCTATTTGTTATCTGTAACAACCTTACACTTGAGTGGTTACGTTTACTGAGTCCATTTCATAGGAACTGACCAACTTCAAGTTCTTGAATCACTTGGGATTTCACGTCAACTTTCCCCATAAGGCTCAAAGTTGCAAATATTCAGCTGTCAGAAACCCCCAAATAAAGCAAGATTTCATAGTAACAGGAAAACCTTTAAATATTAAACAGTGCAATAAAATTATAAGTGACATGAGCCCAACTGTGGCCTGCAGGGAGGCAGTCTATTTCCCCTGTAAAGGAACAGATTCTACTCAATTCTAGCAAATTGTTGCCAGACTTTTCCATTTTTCAAGAAAAGCCAAAATTCAGATGTTTATACGAAATCTCCTAAGTTTTGAAACATTCAAATGAAATCAAATCTTTCCATGATCACGTTCGACTCCAGCTGTGGCAGTTTTCACCATCTGAGGGGTGGTTCTGGAGTCTGTGATATCCTCTCAGCCACTTACTTGTTTAACTGCTCTATGCCTCAGTTTCCTTAACTGTAAAACTCAGATAATAATAACAATACCTATTTAATAAGGTTGCAGTTAGGAATAAATTAAACAATAAATAGTGCTTTACCTAGTGCATATCATATAGTAAGTGCTCCAAAAAAGTTACTATGCTCATGGTCAGTTTACCTCTGAATATGAACACTTGGCATCTGCCCACTTAAAACTACTTAAATTTCTGAGTCATTGACGATATTTCCTGATACACATTCAATGCAGATTCCTATCCTGAGGGCTGTGCAAATAGGCAAGGAACATAAGGAGGGTGCCTGCCTCATCAATAAAACCAGAATGAGGACTCAGGGTAAATATGCATTAAGCTGACTTAAAGACAAGCACTAAAATTCATAAAATGAACCAACAGATCTTAGCAAGACCATAAATAAAGCTGAGAACCTTAAAACAAGACAGTAATAAGAGCTGGTGGATTATAAGGCAGGGCATGCTGTAGGTTGAGGCCCCACCGAGTAGTTTCCTCAGGAAAATAAGTGTTTAGGCAGGTTTCAAAAGAGGACAAGAGATGATATTTAAATCAGTGGATATAATGGGAAAGAAAAGCGATTAGGATGTTAAGGAAGACATCATGGAAGTCATCAAAGTGTGGAAAGTCTTCATATTAGACAGATTTCCCTGGCTAGAGTGGGGCTCTGGAAAGGGAATAAGGGCCCGAAGCATTTGGCTATGAGGAGTGGTCATGAGAAGAGATTAAATCTGTCGACAGTGATAAAATGAAAAAAGAAAATGAGATAAATGGTCCAGCCTCATTTCCTCTGCTAAAGCTGCCCCTTCAAAATGCTCTCTCCCTCCAAAGGATGATCTGTTTAAAACGTCATCCCTTTCACATCACACTGAAAGCCCTCTCCCACCAGGGAGCATGAAAACTCCGCAGGCGCCTGGTCTCTGAGACAATGGAGATGCTCTAGATTTATCTACACTTTTTTTCTTCACTCCTTTTAAAAATTGCACGTTTGCTGTAAAAACCACATAATGACATTTAAGGGAAATATTTCAAATGAATAAAATTACCTTTAATTCCCAAAGCTAACACAATTTTTTTCATTTTTATATTTTCCTGTCTCATTTATGTCTGTAAGTCTACAGATTAGTCAGGTTATTATAACTGTTGTGTATTTTCAATTCCATTATCTCTTTTGTTCATTTACCATGTATCCAAATGTCCCTCAGGTTTCCACAGTCATCATTATGACTTAAATGTCTGCATAAGAGTTCATCAAGTTAATGCCCTAATTTAATAAAATATCAGGTATTCAAATAATGCCTGGTCTTTTCTATCACAGAAAATGCTACAATATGCACCATTTTGCCCAAAGTTAATGTTTTTAATGCTGTTGGACAATTACCTTGGGATAAATTCCAAAGGGTGGGATGACTGGACCAAAAGGTATGAACATTTGTATTTCCCTTTAATCTACATATATAAAGATGAGCATGAATGGATTACAAAGCTATGACAAGAGAATTGGGATCTTTGGATGCATAACCAAAGACACTTTGCTTGGATCATTATTTATACCAACTCACACTTCAGTTCTAAAAATGCTCCGTGACCTCATAAGAGTTGACCACACTAGAAATTGGCTGTTTAATAGAGTACAACTGAATGTCAAGACACGTCTTTTTTCCCCATTAATGTTAATTCCCCCTACAAAGTTAATGTGCTGATAGTAGAGACATAAGTAGTGACCTTCTCTCTTTGGATAAATTGGTGAGGAGAGATGTGATAGTGAATCTGCAGGCCTCGAAATCTAATAAACAAGAATTATCCAATACTGAGAAATATGAGTCAGGCATCGCTCTGAACTGTATGAGGCACTAATACAATAAAAGGATGAGGTGAGTGCACATATCAAATTGAAACTATAAATCATACAGAGTGCCAGAGAAACTGTTAAAGCAAATGTGATAATGAAGAATAAAATCGAGTTTAAAAAACATGTGACATTTCATAAAACACGGTTACTTTAAAATACACGCAAAAAAGAAATGTCAATGTTATTATTATTGAAGAGCATAATTAAAGGGAAACGACTTTGGCCATAGTTCTCAGCTGAGCAGTTGGTAATAAAAAATGGTTTGGGAGTAGTGGTATGTTTTCATAAAGATAGAGTGCCTTGGGAATAATTACTAAATCTAGCTTCATGCAGGAAATGTGAAATGAAGATCGGTTAGTTTTTTGGTTAATCTCATCAGAATGAAAGAACCAGTGCTGGGAGTTTTGTAACTTCATTTCACCATGTGGAGTAATAAAATACTATTTATTGCCAGGTGCCCAACTCCATTGGTGCTAGGCACACTGAGATCATGCCTCTATGGTGAAAATGAGCAGATCACAGAATGAGAGCAGAGATCGGCTCTGCTTCAGTTGGCCAACCACTCCACGAACTGGTTAGAAGGTAGCCTCTTTAGATATGCAGCAAGCCCCAAGGACCACTCAACTTAATGGTTGCATTGTGTTTGCCAGCTTAGAGGCTGGGTGGCAGCCTGTCTCCATGTGGTCCTCAGGTAACACAATCAGCTGTGGCTCAGGACACTGGTTTCTTGGTTTTATGTCAAACTACTTTCAAGGGAAGTTGTATGTCCAAGGTTATGTAATGCTATACAATTCCACTTCCAAGAGAGTGGTGGTTTAGATGCTCTGAAAGGTCTCCTCAAATATAAAACAACTAGCATTAAAAAGTTATATTGCATTGCTGAACTCAAAAGGATGTAAGAGAAATTTCCAAGGTGAAAATAAACAAAAAATACCTAGGGCTTGAAAAAGTGGTGTTTTCCTCAGAGCAAATGCTATTGCCAGTGTTACAAGGGGGGACTGGGATGTGAGGCAGTACCAAAGTGGTAGAGGCGGGCCAGAGAGTCCTTGATTAAGCCTGAGATACTGGATAGAGGCGAAAGTGGTCCTAAGTCAGAAAGTCCCGATGATGAACCCAAAGTCTCTGGAGAAAAGCATCCTCAACTTAGATCTTCTAGTTTTTCACAGTTTAACATCAACTAAATCTGAACTCCATCATGAATGACAGTTAGCAGAAAACAAACAACAGACTTAGACAACAAGGACTTCATATAGTGGAATAAAAAATAGCTATGGAATGTTGAAACAATAAAAATTGAATCACAAAAATAATCAAGCAACAGGAGATAATAAAAATGATTAGGAGATTGAAAAATGCAACCTTTAGGAAAAAAAATAATAACTATTAGGGGTTGGTCCCATGGTCTAGTAGCTAAGTTTGGCATGCTCTGCTTCAGTGGCCCAGGTTTGGTTCCCAGGCATGGCTCTACACCTCTCATCTGCAGCCATGCTGTCGTGGCAACCCATATATAAAATGGAGGAAGCTGGCACAGATGTTAGCTCAAGGTGAAACTTCCTCAGCAAAACAAACAAACAAATAAAAACTATTGAAATAAAAATACTCTGTTGATGGTTTAATCCAGAGTATACCAGGAAAAATGCTTATTGCCACTTACCATCTGGGTCCAATGGATTCTTTCATTGCTTATACTTAATTTCAATAAATTTAAAAAAAAATCTACAGAAGAGTAAAGTGATAAAAGGATTCAATGCACCCATATGATAGTTTCAAGAGAGAATGAGTTTTATTCCATTAAAAATTAGTAAATTTTCTCTTTGTTTTTCAACAGACCTCTAAGATGTAATGAGTCATGAGGTATCAAATCTTAAAAACAGTTAAAACTACTCATAAAATAAAGTCAAATGCTGCACTTGGGTACAATGGGTTCTAAGGATTAAGTAACCATTTAAACACAGCTGAAGACAGTTAGTGAACAGAATGACAGATCAGAAGAAATTACCCAGAATGCAGCACAGAGACCTGCAGATAGAAATATGCAAAAGAGGCTAAGAGATATGGAGGGCAGAGAATGAATGAGAGTCTCAAAAGGAGAAACTAGAAGGAAGAGAGGCAACATGTGAAGGTATAATGTCTGAAGATTTTCCTCTTCTGATAAAAAAAAAAAGTCCAGAGATAAAGGAAACACACTTTTTTAAATGACCCAAGAATTCACACTCCAAAAAGTGTTTTACCCATAGACCCCATGCACAGATGCACATTTTGAAGAAAACACGGGGTGTATCTTAAGGTCAGCATTTACTAAATGCCTATATTTCGGAACTGGTCTAGGCACTAATTTGCCAGAGCAGTTCATTATAATAAAAGTATTCCTCTCTTTACACAATGCAATTGTTGACCTGAAGTTTTGCATAAATTATTGTTTATTGAATCATACTTTAAAGGTAGCGTAGTATATTGCTATTTTTTAAATATCCTATTATATAGCCCCTGATAAAAAGGGAACTTTCTATAAAACAAATATTAAGAAATTGTGATTTTTCACACACTATATATTTTCTAGAAACAAGCTGTAAACACGCATTTGTGAGAGTAGCTATTTTTACAGTTGTTGTTAACATCAATTTCAAAATAATACCTAACCTGCTCAGGGCCCTAAAATAGAAGGGTGTGGGCTGGTGAGAGCGACAGGGCTGAACAGTCAGCACTGACATCTTTGCTAGCTCTTCCAAGGTCTTTTTATACTTTAAAGAGTCTTAGGTGGTTTCTCCTCTCCTTCCTCCTCCGCCTGAGGCCTTTGTAGCACATTTAAAAAACAAGCAACAGAAGGAAGAACCAATGACCTTGCATTCCGTTTCCTTCCCTACACCTAATCCTCAACTCTTTCCTTAGTAGCCAAAGGTACCAGGGAGGGAAAAAAGCCTTTCCTTCGCCTCAGCTCCCCAGCTTCCCATCAGAGATCCCAGGTCTCAGAACCAGGGCTTATTAAAGGCTTCTTGGCCTGCCTTCCTTTCCCTTACTTCTCATATATGCTTGCACCCTTTTGACGATCACAGAACACAGGGCCCTGGGTTTGAGGAAAGAAGAAAATCTACCTATGCAAAATGCATAACTGGATTTTTTAAAAAAACTTGTGCATGATTCACAATAGTGTATTTGCTTCAAAACGAAGGGCTGAGCTAAATCTTGACTATCCAAATACTAGCTGTGTGCTCTTGGGTAAGTTATTGAACCTCTCTGGGTTTCAATTCCATCATCTAAAAACGGAAATGAAAATAGTACCCATCTCACAAGGATTTTGTGAAGTACATCATTAAGTCCATTGTACCCAATTTTAGCTTTTGAGATTCATTTTGAAACATTAAATACTTAGAACAGTGCCTAGTATCTGGTAGGCATTCAGTAAATATTAATTCTTGTTTTTAAAAAAGTGATATTTAGGGGCCAGCCCCACAGCCGAGTGGTTAGGTTCATGCATTCTGCTTCGGTGGCCCAGGGTTCACTGGTTCAGATCCTGGGCGGGGACCAACGCACTGCTCATTGGGCCATGCTGTGGCAGCGTCCCACAGAGGAACTAGAATGGCTTACAACTAGGATATACAACTATGCAGTGGGGCTTTGGGAAGAAAAAAAGAAGGGCAATAGATGTTAGCTCCGGGCCAATCGTCCCAACCAAACAAAAAAAAGGAAAAAAAAAGTTATATTTATATAATTATATCTAAATTATATTTTACAGAATTAAAATTATATGTACAATCATGTATTACATATAAATACAATTTTTAAATACTTTAGATAAAGTCTGGAAGGATATAACCAAAAAAGTTCACAGTGGTTATTTCTGAGTGGGGAGGTTAGGGTTGATTCCTTCCTCCCATTACTTACCTGATTTTATTTGTCTGCAATTGATATGTATTACCAATATACTCATAAACAGAAAAAATTCACTAAAAATCATGAATAATTAAAAGACTACCTTTGGTTTCCCCAAATATAAAGATGTTGAAAAAACGCTATATTTCCTTATGTGACCAGACTACCCTAGCTATTACAAATACACCCAGTATTCTGAAATATTTTATAAAAACTGCCCTTTTAGAAAACATTATTCTTGCAAAAACACAACACAATTTCTTTGGCCAACATGTGGTGGCTCATATCAACACGAGATTTTCCAAAATGCTTATTGGCTCTAGAGAAAATGTAATTGAACTATATTCCTTAAGTTTCAATACATTTGATGGTATTGCTGTTATGCTCTTTATCAGAACATCAACAACAGAAAATAGTATTTTGTTTGCCAATGTGGAATTTGCAGTTTAATTCTATACATGAAAGAAATCAACATATCACAACCACTGATGTAGTTGTCAAAATTAAGCAGGGATGAAGGGAATACCTTGCCCAATTGGATGCTCTGAGAGCCAAAGTGGGTTATTTAATTTGAAAATAATACAGGATTAGCTATCTCAACTGTTCAGATTTCCCAGTTGGGTGTTTCTAGCCACTCAGACATGACAATGGTGGCAAAAGCAACAGATTACAGTTGCTAATCAAGAGTCACAAGGGGACAGATGATGGAAAACAGGAGATCACTGAAAACTCATTCTATTTGGTTTTTGAATGAAGCTGTGATTCGTTTGGCAAATTTATTGTCATTAATTCTGGGAGTATGCAGTTCAGTAACGTACAGAGAAATCGAAAGAAGTTGGTCAGTATTCAATTTCTTTTTTTACATCCATAAAGCACATAATTCACACTACGGTAATTAAGAGCATCATGCTTTACTTACTTTCCACGGGTGAGCTTTAATGTTAGAAAAGAACCTGGAGAAAGTCTGCTTGATTGGCACATCTCTGATCCTTTAAAACACAGTGAGTGCTCATAAAAGCCCTGCTGGAGAGTCACTAAGAGCTCCCGCAGCCCCCACCTCCACTCTGCAGACAGACCTTTTCCTGCTGACCCCTCCCCTGGCCTTCCAGTGGACTTCCCTGTGTCCTCAAAGCCGCTCACCTCTACTACATGCATCAGCAGTCCCTTTGACAGAGCACCTGTTTTCTGGTGTCTGCCCTCCTCAGTGTCACACAGCAAACCTGGGCAAGAGCCAAACACCCCACCGTTCACATCCTGCCCCATCAACAGGACCATACTCCTTTGCTCGCAAAGTGGTGGGTGTGAAGACTAAACTTCACTGTGTAGGACATAATAACTGAACGTGATTCTCTCTAATTAAATACATCACTTATTCTTTAACAAAATTGAAATAATTATCTTTAAGCAACAATGTGAAGCCACTATGACTATAATCCCATGAGCTACCTGATGAAAACAAATCTATGCACAAAATAAAAAGTAAGTATTATTGGGGCTGGCCCGGTGGTACAGCAGTTAAGCGTGCACATTCCGCTTTGGTGGCCAGGGGTTCACTGGTTTGGATCCCGGGTGCAGACATGGCACTGCTTGTCAAGCCATGCTGTGGCAGGCGTCTCACATATAAAGTAGAGGAAGATGGGCACGGATGTTAGCTCAGGGCCAGCCTTCCTCAGCAAAAAGAGGAGGATTGGCAGCAGATATTAGTTCAGGGCTAATCTTCCTCAAAAAAAAAAAAAAGTAAGTATTATCAAGAAAACGTGGGCATACAATTTGTATTCTGATCTTGATTTTTAAATGGATACATTCCTATTAAGATGACTGAATATCTATTTTATTTTTTTCATATTTAGAAGACGTATTCCTAATGGAAATCTTTAATAACAGGTTTCTTATAAAATTACTACATATTCATTGGAAATGTTTGGAAAATACACAAAGGAAGAAGAAAGGGAGAAAGGGGAGAAGTAGAGGGAAGAGGAGGAGGAAGAGAAAAATCCTTACCCTAATCTCACCATCCAGGGACAACACTGTGAATATTTGAGTGGCTTTTAAAAACTGAGAATATGATATACCCTCTGATTTTCAGTCTGCCTTTTCCCACAAAATAAAGTGCAAACATTTTGGACAATACATAATCACTGGCATGGTGTTTAACAGCTGCACAGTATTCCCTCCTGTCAGGCAGTACTATGTCATAGTGTGAAGAACATGGGTCCGGAGCCACCCTGGCCCACGTCTCAATCCAGCCTCCACTGGTCGCTAGCAGCGTCACTAAAACTATCCTATGCCTCAATTTCCTCATCTTCAAAGTGGGGAAAAACCAATAACTACTTCATAGAATTGTGAAGATTAAATAAAATGTTGTGCACAGCACCTGGTATACAGTAAAGTACTTAATAAACGTTAACCATTAGGTTTTCCCATCTGCCAGTCACCCCCACTTCTAGACTGTGTAAGTTTCTTGAAGATAGCAACTGTGTTTTTATGGGCCCTGAGGTCCCAGTGCTTGTCACAGAGTCAATACAAGATTAAAGTGTGTAGAATGACAGAATGAATGAATGGCTGGCTGGCTCACTGACTCTGTTAACTGGCAGGTTAGGTTTTAGACAACAGTACAATGCCATTAAACATCTGCGAGTACTGTAATCTCGTGCCCCGCAGAACGTGGTGAGTTTGGTTGCCTTAGACTTCTTCACAAAGCTCTGAGGGAGATAGGAGACATCATCTTGCCCCTACTCTGGACTGTGCAGCTTCTTGCGCTCTCTCCACTTTAAACCCATGAGCATCCTTGTGCTCCAAAGTCTGCTCTGCAGTCCCCATTCCTTCTTAGAGGTCCCTTCTCACTGGGATTGTGCTGACCACCACCAATACAGCCAGGGGGCCAGACATTTAGCCAAATCATTTATTCCTTAGCCTCTGCACCTATATTCTATGATCCTTGGATCCTTTCCAGGCACAAATTTGAATGATTTGGGTTTTGCATCATTTCCACAAAGTCCAAATATACTAGGTTAAAAAAAATACTGTCAATTGATCATCAAATGGAAAGTTCTCTTGCCGATTTGTTTTCAACCATGGAGTCATACTTTTTTTAATCTAACAATATGCCTGCTTTCATTGAGTTTAACAGTTTTACCCCAGGGCCCAGTTTTCTTGCATCTTTCTTTAGAATTCATCCCAGTTGCAGTTTCATATTTTTTGTAGTAACTCGTTTCTAACATTTTAACTTTCTGTCGAATATTATCAATTATTCATTAAGGATTCTGGTTGGAATTTTAGCCTTAGCTGCACAGGCAAAGTAAGACGGAAAGTTAAGATAATTTACCTGAAAATCTAAGATGTAAAGAATCTATTTAGGGGAAATACAAAAGATAACAAAAAGTTATCTTTTATCCATGTTGACAACGTTAACAATCTTTAGTGTTTGTATTTCTGGTTTCTACTATTCTCAGTCAATTCTCAGTTTGCAGGGAAGAAAAGCATTTGGTTAAAATTAAAATTCATCACAAAACTTGACTTTTATTAAATATTACAAAACTCTGAATATATGTTCGCTGTGTGAAGAGGTAGCTCTACTCTCTCCAAATGAGTTATTTGATTGTAAGATGAAAAAAGAAATAACAATCTGGACTTAGAAAAAAGATTTTATGAAAGCTTCCATGGCCATCATACCTTTGTACATAAAGCTATTTCTTTAAAATAGAGTCTCAAAAATTCAATTAGTAGGACAAATATGATTTTTCAAGTTCTTAATAAAAATAAGCAAATTGCTTTTCTGAAAGATTGTGCCACCTTACATTTTCACCAGTCACAGGTCTAAGTGCTGGTTTGGGGCTGACATTGTTTATTTTGATTCTTCAAGAAAGACTTGACAAAACTGGGGCTATGAGTAAAAATGAACTGACTTGAGAACATACTATGCACAAGTTATGATGCTAGACTCTAGGGATAGAAAAATAAGTACAATGTTCTTTCCTTTGCAGATGTTACAGACTCTCACAGTTTAGAATGTGTATGCCTATGTGCGTATGTGTCCCTGTGTTTGTGCACGTGTTTATCTGTCATGGTTGGTGGGTCTGTGATTACAAAAACTGAGTAACCAATAGTCATACTCTTTATTCTAGTTGAAGGTTTTGGCCTTTCCTGCTCATTAAACTATAAGAACCATTTTGTAGTGAATCAATGACAAAAAGTCCTAAGCAACTGACTGGTGGCTCCATAAACAGATTTCATCAAAGTTTAACAACAGACTTCCCTGAATAAACCAAACCATTTCCTTTCATTCTTTCTTTGTACTTTTTAAATGCACACTACTCTGCCTACTATATAGTAGGCACTTGGAAAATCTTAACCATTATTGGCTATGTATGTTTCTACTTTGGCCTACAGGTTGTACATACTATGAGGTCAAGGGATATGACTAGACTGTCCTGTACATGGCTTTCCTCCATCAAAAAAAGCTAATTAGTTGTATTTCCATTATATTCATATTAAAAAAAAAACAATAACACAAAATAAAAGATAAAACCAAAAATAGTAACATGGTGGTGGTGGGTGGGGTAGAGAGTGAATGTCAGTGAAGTGAGAGGTAGGTCTCTCAAGTGTTATTTGTTGAATTAAAGGTAACGCGGAGGGTGTGACACTGTGATGTGGCTTTATAAGCTACAAGTCTAATAGCCTAACAATTCTTAAATAAGTTCTACGTCTATCACAAGGCTAATGTCTCCAGATCAACTTACTTCTCCAGTTTCAGCAGTGAACTCTTGCATCCTGGGTTACTGCTGTCTAAGGTGAGGGACATTCAGACTAGGGATCAGTGTGTGAGAGGCAGAGGCAGGGAAGGACAGGGACAGAGAGAAACATAGGACCTAAAGGAATTCCCTGAGACTACTGACATTTGAATGTTTCTGACCCCGCTCAAAATATGGGAAAAAAAGCTACTAAAAACATTGGAAACAAAAACAGTTCCTAGAATTAAATATAGGAAAAAAACCCCTTGTTTGTAATATATTTCAAGCTTTCTGTACCAGTAGCTATTAGATAATACTTAAGAGAAGCTGCCTAGCAAAAGGCAAACTTTAAAAGGCAATAAATTAGCGTGCATCCCCTCTAAGGAGAAATTCATTATAATTCACTCTTCGAAGATAGACTGGACTCAGTAATTTAATAATAATATTTCTGCTCATGAGGTCAAACACTGGAAAAACTGGCCCTGACATCCTCAAGACTGCTGGGGTGTGAGACCAATGTTCACCTCTCTTTGTCTATCAAACTCCAGTTCCTTCAACATGTACGCCCCCCATCTAACAACACAAAGCCATACAACTTGCACACGGCCCGCCAGATAGAGATGATGTGGAACTAGCATATCCATCTCTATTCTGACGTTGAAATCGGCTTGAATCCTCTATCTTTATACAGTAACCTCAGAAAAGGTTTTCTTTCCTGGAGCTGCTCGTGTTAAAATAACACACTGCAGGCGTTCTCTCTGCGTGGGTAGGTTCATCTTCCCAATCTTTTCATTGTGATCCTCTTCTAACCCTTCTCAACGTTATTTGATTCATCCAATCCAAGTGTGTTCAATCTGGAAAGGGATGAATCAGCATGAACTTCCTCCTCCTACTGTTAAATTATTTCTCCTCATGACCCTTCTCCTCTGGATGCAACAACAGTAGACTAAGGGGCAACTGTTAAAAGCTATCATCTGTTCAGTCAGCATATGTGTGAAAAAAATTAATCCATTTCTCAGTCATTTTAGCACTCTACAAATTACACTTTAAATTTCAGAAGTATGTATCTCCATAATCTGTAAGGTCAGTATATTCGTTGCAGCCATATCAAGGTTTCCTTTCCATGGAGAAGGGATCAAAAGGGATCAGTGAACCGTGAACAAATGAGCAAATGGTAGTTCAGACTTTGAAGCCTAATCTAAAAAAAGGATACCAACACCAACTTTATGTAATTTTCTAGTTAGTGGACACTTCCAAAATATTTTAGACACAAATACAAATATGTCTTGATACTAAAGCAATTCTCCATTTCAATAATTTACATGAAATTTTTTTTATTTTAATCAAGTATACATGTTCTAAATTATTCTAAGCAAAGAGTTATAGCACCTTAGTAAGCATTTTGCTATGACAGTTTATGAAACTAAAAGATCTTTGTAATATGAAGACATATAAAACCACAGAGGCCAGCCCCGTGGCCCAGTGGTTAAGTTTGCATGCTCCGCTTCAGTGGCCAAGGGTTTCACCGATTCGGATCCTGGGTGCAGACATGGCACCACTTGTCAAGCTATGTTGGGGTGGCATCCCACATGCCACAGCTAGAAGAACCTACAACTAAAAATACACAACTATGCCAGAGGGCTTTGGGGAGAGAAAGGAAAAATAAAATCTTTAAAAACAAAAAAAAGACACACAAAACCACAAAACATAAATAATGTAAAGTACTTGGTTGACTACTAATGTAAATTAGTGTAAAGTCGGAATTATTAATACTGACTACCCACAATATACCATGTATGTTTTTAAAGAACTTCAGATTAATTACTTGCAAATAAACCACAGCTTGCCTAGTTTAGTTTCATGTGGAATTGCTTTAATAACATAATAAGAAATTCTAACAACAGATTATCTTATTCGTAAAAGAACATATATAGAGTGATGGAGGTTGTCTTAAAAGTTATGCTTTTGCAAAGTTTGAAGTGATCCTTAAGCTATTAGCATTCTAAGTCAAATTTTTTTCAGAGAAAAAACTGGTCAGCCCCATCCGAAGCACCAGAAATAGACGGGCTTCACTGCAGCTCCAGTAGAGTCCAAACAGATCAGCTTTATTGCAGCTCTTGCAATGAGTTGCCAAGTTATTTCTTGGATTCACCAAGTCAAAGTTTGTGGCTGAGTATGTCTATATGGGAGAAACAACCTGACCAATACAGAAGAACCAGAAAGTTCTAGACTAAGCATTTACTGGTCTTGACATGATCAAAACCACGGAGTGGGGGCACTTTGATTAAATTCCCAGCATATTATCTCTCCGCTGTTGAGGAAAACATTCCTTGATCCTAATGATCTACATTGGTTTTCTTTTTTTTAAGATTTTATTTTTTTTTCCTTTTTCTCCCCAAAGCCCCCCGGTACATAGTTGTATATTCTTAGTTGTGGGTCCTTCTAGTTGTGGCATGTGGGACGCCGCCCCAATGTGGCTTGATGAGCAGTGCCATGTCCGCGCCCAGGATTTGAACTGACGAAACACTGGGCCGCCTGCAGCAGAGCACGCGAACCCAACCACTCGGCCACGGGGCCAGCCCCAACATTGGGTTTCTTGATCAGTCAATATCACCAAGTAATTATTTAGTTATTTGCCAAATGATTTGACTATAAATTACTAAAAGGTAGTCTTTTAGACTACTTTTCAGCTTTGATTCTTATTTTCAAGGTCAGAGAGAATAATTTCTCATAAAGCCTTTTTATGCGAAGAAGGAAATTGTTTCAAAAAGCCCAGAGAAAAAGCCAAATAAAAGAGTTTTGCAATCATCTAAGGATACAGTAAAAATTAAGGATCTCTGTAGAAAAATTCACATATAAAATATTTTCCTTCCACTGGGATAGAGTCAAGATGCATTCTTCTAAGTGAACTAAATTGACTTCTATCGCTTGAACTATTTGGCAAGTTTTAGCACTGAGATCAAACAAACACAAAATATTTCCCAGGTTATTACCGGTGAATTTTGTTTTTTAAAAAATGGAATGAGAAAATGCAGTAGTGTTTCCAGTTTAATTCTTAGGAATTGAAGACCTCAAATATTTTTGCATTATGGACAAGAAAAAAGGAAAAAGGAATAAAATAAAGGCAGGCAAAGAGAGAGGAAGTAAGGGAGAGAGGGAGGAAGAAAATTTATTGCTGGAAAAAGCACGAAACATTTGGTCTATAGTTTAATTAATTTAAAATATGGCACAAATCTAAATATGGGGTTTCTGAGTGTGATAACATTCTCCTGTGAAAATACAACATCCTATGGCTCTTGAAAGGACATGTGTTAAGAGGCACAGGGATAATTTTGTGGGTAACAGAGCCACCTACACAGTTTTAGGAAGTACAGACGTTTCGACCGAAAGAGATCATGATAGGAGCTCTTGTTCTTTCAGAATGAAGGCTATTTATTCACCACTATTAAAATCTTCACAGCGCTGCATTTGTACAGTCCCAAAGATGGAAAGCCATCATGTCAGGGCTGGCACTGTTGAGTCCTGGTAGCACTTAACATTTTTCTTTATGGGAGAAAAAAAAAAATCAAATACAAATGAGAGATTCTGCCATAATTTCAAACAACTTCTAGGGCAGTGCTATTCAAACTTCAATGTACGTGTGAAGCACCAGGGGTCTTATTAAATCGCATATTCTGATTCAGGAGGTCGGGGGCTGCTGCGAGAACACACCGTGAACAGCAAGATTCCAGGGCATTAGCACGGAGGAGCTTTTCCGCCCACAACCGAGCAACAGTGTCACAGGAGCTGCTGCAACAGGTCAAGTGTTTCATATTTTGAAAGGGACAGATAAATGTGCTTTATATTATCAAAGGATGAAATTTTTTGCTATCCACTGATCACCTCTTAAAAACAGAAACCATTGTCATGAACCTCAATTGCGGCTGAAGGTCTCCGCCGTCATTACAGGTGGCCAAATGCTAAGGGAGCCATACTGAGTACAGAACAACGAAGATCCTAATGTCTGTTTCTGTAGGGTTTTGTGGTTCAGGTATGTGTGTTTTCAGTGGGACGAAAAGGAAAAGAAGACTCACATATGTATTTAAAATTTCTCTTTACTAAGTTGCCTTTATCGAACATTCTAACTATATAACATCAAGTGATAAAACATCTGTACGCCATCAACTAGTGAATAAAAAAGGCAATCACAAATATAATTACATTTTAAAATAGTTTTTGTAGAAACATTTGAGAAGTGAATTACAAAATAGACAGATATGAAAAGTACACATTTAATTTACCATCCTGTCCAAAGCTAACATCAGTTCTCAGTCTTATTTTCACTCGATGCACCACTATAACCCACGAACACGCCAGCATCATATCCAGTCTGGCTCCCTCTTGCATTAGCTGCATCACCTTCAAGAATCACAGCCCCAGAGCAAAAAGAGCTTCAATATTTAAAACAATGTGAGATAATTGTTTTTGAATCACTATACTTTCTACCCTGGAAATTTCCCCCTTATGTTTTTATTTGTCACCATCATCCACCATGCTTGGTAAGCCATCACAAAGGACTACCCCACACCAGTTCCACTATCTGTGATTCCTCAGGAATCAGGGCACTGTACTGGGCACGGTACTGCTGCTGGCTCAGCGGGGATGTCAATCACAGCTACTGTGGCACAGCTAGGGACACAGTACCCAGGAGAAGAGAGGAGGAGGAAGAGGAAGTAACTGAAGTGGAAACAGCCTTGGATAGAGAGGGAAAAGGCCTTTCCATGGCAGCAGCTAGTCTTTTCCAGCTTCCTGGGAAGGCCATGGAATGTGGCAAGGACCATCCCAGAGACAAGAACAAAGGGGCAAGCTTGAGATCGGACTGGGCAACATCCCCTTAGCTCTCCTCCTCACCTGTTTCCAATCCAAAACAAGGTCAAAGTTCTCATACAGGCCTCCTCCCTGAGGTAAAATGTCAGATGATCAACCCTTACCTTACCTGCTATCTGAGATCTTCGTGCCTCAGTTTCTTAATTTTTATAATATAGGAATAATGCCTCCCAACCCCCAGTTCATGGGGGCATGCAGAATAAAATGAGATAATATGAATAGAAAATACTTAGCAAAGGGAAAGGACTATGTTATTCATTAGTAATTATTACTCACAATATTTATTACTGTTTTTTAAATTTATTACCTGGACTGTTACTCGGATCTACGTAGTCAACTAAAATATGGTGCTCAGTGAAAAAGCCTGGGGAAAAATGGTAGGAAAGTCTAGTTTTTTAATTTAAACTCTATGTAATTCTTGTTTTTTGTCTGACCAGCCAGGCTTGGTGGTCATCTCTACATCCTAGCTCCATGGAAGATCGGAGATGCTGGTAAAATGGTAGCTTTAGTGAAGACACAATGGATGAACAGGGTCGTCCAGGCTAAAAGAGGGCAGGGCAGGGGTCATGGGAAAAGGACTAGAGGCTGGGTGGAGCCTGACCACCCAGTGTTCAGCTCAGGCAGATGCAGCACCAGGCTGTGGAGGAGGGCAGGGTGAAGATTCTGGAAGTGGAAGATTATTTGGGACTCTCTCCATCCTGGGTTTCTACAGCAAGTAGAAGAATCTGGTAGCTTGAAGGCAGTGAGGGAAGGCACAGTCCATATGTAGGGACCACAGTACAATTCAATATAATTATCGATCTTGAACTTTGAGAATATGTTATTTTAAAAATAACACATGATGAACAAAATCTATTAGTCAGTGGCTGATATTAGGCAATATCCTTCAAGTAGAGAGTCGGGTTTTGGCACCATGCAAATCACAATCACAATGGCGAGCATGCAAGTCTGGCCTAGCTGGTTGTGTAGCATTACTGCAGACTGTTAATAAGAGAGCACAGGTGTGTCCAACAACTAGAAAAAGGAGAATCCCGAAAGAAAGAATGTGAATGAGTGACTCCAGGATTACTCTTGACAGAGAGCTGGATGCCTGTATCAGTCAGAGTCATGTCTGAAAAACAGAAACCACACTAAGTATTCAAACAAAGGAAACTGGTTCACAAAGAAAAGCTGACAAGTAAACAGGGGAGGTTGAGGCAACCTAGAGATTAGCATCAGGAGCAAGTTCTACCACTCCTGGAACTGGAGAGGTAAAAAGACAGAGTATGTTACTAAAGCCCAGAGACTGGGGATGACCTGTGGGATCTAGACCAAAAGATGAGGCTGCTCATTGGAGCGCAGCCACAAAGCAGGTCAAACCATTCCTGAGATGCCACTCAAAGGAGGATGAGAGAGAAATATCCGGGCTTCTCCACTCCCCAGTCTCCTATAGTGCCTCTCATTGCCAAATCTTCCCAGAAACCAGCTGGCAAGGGAACTTGGAATGCTCCCTGGGATACAGGGAAGGGCAGGGGATGGTTCCAAGAGCAAACTGGAAGATGATGGAGACTAAGACTTTAGTCATTAGGATTAATCCAGTTAGTTAACCCCTTGCATTGACCTTATGAACATCAAACAACCTAAATATCCTTTGTTTAGCGAAGCGATTATTCACTAACCAGCACATAAAGTATTCCATTTCCATTGGCAGCTAAATTTCTGACTGTAAATTAACAAACTGGAAGTCTTCTGTCTTAAATATAGTCTCCTATCAGTTTTGTTAGTGTAATTCAACCTCCCTGAATGAAAATCAAAATCTTGGTCCCAGGAACTGAATCCAGACCAAAGCTGTCCAACTAGGGGAAGCTCCGATTCCAGGGCTGAATCGAGAATAAGGGTGGGCAGACTTTTTCTGGAGAGTTAGAAGGTAAATATTTTAGGCTTTGTGGGCCATGTGCTCTGTTGCAACTATTTACCTCCGCACTATAACAGCTCTAGACAATATCTAAACAAATGAGCAGGCTGTGTTCCAATAAAACTTTATTTACAAAAATGGGTAGTGGGCCAAACTTGGTCCTTAGACAGAGCCATAGTCTACTGACCCCTGGTCTAGACCAATGTGAACCAAGTAAAGGAAGCCCATCTTGAAGTAACTCTCAAAACTCAGCAATAAATAGCTAAAAATTTGAAGGTAGGGCCATCGTTGTTTACTACCTGGAATTATACCCTTTAATCTCAGTCTAATAATCAAAGATTCAAAATGTTACTATTTTCCCCCTGAATTGCTGCTTTATATTGTAAATCACTTAGAAAATCTCTTTAGTTTGCCTCTAATGCAATTTTTATATTCATGATGAGTTTTGACTTATTGCTTTTCTATATAATTTGACTTGCATCTAATTAAAATAGGACTTTAAAGAATTTTCCATTGGGTTTTTCAAAACATTTTCATTCCGAGTACTTAAAAAAAAATCTGCTGTCATTTCTTACTTTTCCTTATGTGAGGTTTGGTGGGAAAAATCTCTAGTATAGTAACTTTTTCTTTTAGAAAAATATTTTTCTAGATCTGATTGAAAAGTTGGTGATACTATCCAGTCAGTTGTTTTGATGAAAATGTATGAGGACATAATATTCATGAAAAGATTATATATATTTTATAAAATCGCAAACAGGAGCCACCCTTCAAAGATTTCTTTGAAGTTTTCTAAAATTGCATAAAATAAACTGGCATACGTAGGTTAAATCATTTCTAGCCCTTCCCAGACCTTGAAAGTTTCGCTGTAACACCTTTTGCCATTTGCTCCAAATTCACTTCTCCTCTCTACCCTTCTTTATTTAGGCCTACTTCTCATTTCTATATTAAAACTGTTTTTAAAAAAAATAGCACATAACTGTATCGGTCATATTGTTTTTCTTTTTATTTGCTCTTAAAACAAATGCTTATTATAATATCAGGCTATAGATTCTAAGATACAAGCAAATCTGATTTGATTTCACCTTTATTCAGAGTTGGGCTCCCCACCCTCACAGTATGTATTTTTCTGTCAAGGCTTCAAAGTGGGCTTTTTATTCTTTATTTATTATTCCTCCTGCAAAATTCAGCAACTTCATGCAGGTGGACCCTGACTGACTGTTCGTGACCTCCCTTACACCATCAGCTTTGAAACTTTTCTTTTGTCAGATGGGCATGGCCAGCCCTCTTGAGGTCTTTGCTCATCTCTGAATTAAAAAGAAAAATACGCTGCCCATAAAACGCAAATATCATTCACAAAAAGAGTTCTTATAGTAAACACTAAATAAGATTTATTTTTTACTTTAAATTTTACTTTTGTTTAAATATTTAATACATTCATATGGTAGTGAACAGCATTTCCTTCCTTTGATCAAGAATCCTTTGGAGGAAGACAGCTCTGTCTAATTCAACCCTCCAGTCACCTGATTTCATTGGAATTACTGCTCTTGCCTCCCAGACCCCAACATGTTCATCTAAGGGGTACAGCTTGAGAAGCAGCAGCCCAGGACCCTGGAAAAGTCACCTGGTCTAGAGCTGTGGCATTCTTTAACTGCACTCGCTACGCTTCCTTCTGACTATATTGAGAGAGATGAGGGCAAAGAGGAGGCTAGAGATCAGTTATGCCCATTCAAAACAAGAAGGGACCCAAGAGAAAACATACGTCCACATAAAAACCTGCACATGAAAGTTTATAGCAACCCTATTTATAATCACTTCAAACTCAAATGTCCTCCTCTGGCACATCCATACAGAGAAATACTACCCAGGAGCAAACTACTGAGACATGCAACAACAGGGATGGAGCTCAAATACGCTGTGTTCAGTAGAAGCAGACAGATGCAAAAGGCTGCACACTGTAGGATCTCATTCTTATGACTTCCTGGAAAAGACAAAACCATGGGGACGGAGAGCAGAGCTGTGGTTGCCCGGGGATGAGAGTCGGGGGAAGATTCGACCACAATGAGGCAGCACAAGAGAATTCTGGGAGGCAATAAAACTGTTCTGTTCCTTGATTGCGGTGGTGGCACATGACTTTTGTCAAAATTCATAAAATTATACACACAAAAAAAAGTGAATTTTACTGTATGTGAATTTTTTAAAATGTCAAAAAATTCTTTAAGGAAAAAAGAGAAGGGAGAGACTCCTGATTGTGGAAGCAATAACAAAGCCCATGAAGACTAAATTCCAACATTATTTAAGAACTTGAGGAAGATTGTAGTCTTCTTTTCCTTATGTCCTCCTCCCTGGGTGTGACCAGTCAGCCTGGCGCCCTCACCACATGTCAGGATTCAGCGCTTGCAGAGGTTCTGCCTACCCTGGCCTCACGCCCTGTTGAAGACACCAGCTGTCCACCCTCTGAGGCTGGAGACCTGGCCAGGGAGGAGCTCTGCTTGGGGCTTTGTCCTCTGACTACTGAGGTTAAGCTGTTTCTCTAATCTAAATTATGGAGTCTTTGATTTTTCTTGCAGCAGCTTTAAAACCAAACAAACAAAAACCCAGCAGCTGTTGCTTGCATCAGTCTCAGATTTTGGTCAGGAAAAAAAATGAATCATTTTTTTCCTTGAAACCTAAGCGTCCCCAGGGAAGCACAATAGTGTGCTCTCAATTTTTCATAGAATGTGATCATGCTCTGAAACTGAGAAGGATGCACAAGTGGCATAAATCAATTCTCTGAGAATTTACCCTGTTCCAAAATGAGACCCAATACAATGGTGAGATGCTTGTGCTGGACCATTACCTGCGTCAGTGGGGTAAATGGTGAAGTGTGACAGGGTTGCCCTAGGTCAACATGGACTTCAATCTCCTCTCCAAAACCTCACAAGTTAAAATCTCAGAAGACCTTGGGGGATGTTTGAAAAGGTATACTGGAGGGGAGGGCCGACATTTTCAAAGCTTCGCTGCCTTGCAAGGGAAACAATTTCACTCTATCCCATACTGAAACTCTTACTAGGCTTCCTTTCAAAATCAGAAAAGACTGTGTCTATAAATAGTTTTAAAAGGAGTTTAAGATTAAAGATAGGTTCATAAAATGTCTCTTCCATTTCAAATGCAAAATATCTCAGCACGACTCAGCAATGGCATAGGGTGAGATAGTGTTATTTAATGAAGAGTTATTTTGTTTTATCACCTTTATCAGTTCTTTCAGGTTCAACAGAGATAATTTGTTAATAGATGTGCCTAATTCCTTGCAAAAAGCCGTAAGGAGTTCTTAGCTGCTGTGATGCATTCTTAGCGTAGCGACTGCTTTGAGAGGTCAACTCTTGGCCAAAAATGGCTTTCTGCTTTCCCCAACCCCAGCTACTTGCATTCAACACATCCTATCATACTTTCAACGATCAAATTAAGCCTTGCTTTGTTCTGAAAAACACTAGGCCACTAAAACTCCTAAGAAAGCCAGGAGGCGGCTTGGATTTTTTTCCTTTCTTATTTCTACTTTCATTCATTTTCATTCTTTGAGGAGAATGTATACAGTTATCAACTGCTAGAGTAAGACCGTCTGGGCCCAAGTTCCAGTTCTACCACATAATATCATGTCACCTTGGGCAAGTTACTTAACCTCTCTGAGCTTCAATTTCCTCATTTGAAAAACGGGATGGTAAGTAAGAGTACTTATCATGTAAGATCTTTTTTTTTTTTTAAAGAGTTAATATATGTCAAGTGCTTAGAACAACGCTTGGCACATAGTAAGTACCATAAAAGTATAAGTAGCTATTGTTGTTATTAAGTCAACATCTGCTGAGCACCACACAAAGCAGTGGGAAGACAATGATTTGGCGAGTCAGACAGACCTGACTTTAAATACTACCATGTGCTAGCTTCATGTCCTCTGAGCCGCATCTGTACAATGGGGCCAATAATGCCTCCTGATGGGACTGTTAGACACAGATTTAATGCCTGGCATTTAGCAGGTATCCTGCTTCTAGGTGATAGCAGCCAGAACTGTAGGCTCTAGAGAGAAACCCTGTGAGACCCAGGGCAAACTGCTAACCTCTCTGAGGTCCAGTTCCCTTATAAATCAATGGCAGTAAAAGTAGTACTGAGTTCACAGCACAGCTGTGATGACTACATGAAACAAGGCACATCAAGCCCAGTCAGGACTCAACACACATTGTTCAAAATTACAGGACAGGCACTCCTCTCAAAAAGCCAGTGTGTATTATACAGGAAACTGGAAAATATATTCCTAATTCAAAAAAGACATATTTAAGTAAGATTTTAGACAGACAAACAATGAAAAAGTACCCCTCCCTTGAAAAACACCTCTTCCCGGGGAAGGCAGATTAATCGGCTGGAACAGGAAGATTAACCTGCAGCGGAATGCTAAATCTCTCCATCATCTCTCATGAAATCCCACCACCTCTTCTCAGGCATCTCTGAAATCCGTCCTTTCACCTCCCCCTCAACCACTAAGTTCCTGGCCAGTCTATTACTATTTTGTTTGGTTTTGCAGCAAAAGACAAATACAAAACAGAATCTCTGGTTCATCCTCAAATTGAAATTGCCTGTGTGCATTCTGGCCCCTTTGCCATCTTCACCCAATCCACTACTAGCTGCTACTATCAACTTAAATTTTCATTTCTCATTGTCAAAATGTGGCACTATCACTGCTTGAACCATGCCTTCTCATTCTTAATCAGCTTCATTTTATATTCCTTACTTACCTCCAACACGTCCTCTTTTCACAACACCTAGGAAAAGTTCTGTTCTGTGTAATATCAACTAATCTGAAATCGCATTTCTTTTCCTTTTCTGCATGGAAACGAATTCTACTTGTGTGAGAAAGGGCAAGGGGAAAATGGGTCAGCTGTTACACTCTAAGCTTAGCTCTGTGGAGGGCTTCAGAATTAGTCCTCTGAACAGGCTGACAGCGATGGGAGATACTAAGATGCTGGAGCTGCACAGGCCCAGCAGGGAAAGTCAGACTGCAGCGAAGGTACAGCGAGGCTGTGACAGGAAGTCAATAGGAATCTGTCAGAAGTTAGGGGCACTGCCACAAGGGTGGAACAGTCCTCGGGCCACATGTGAGAAGTCTGATTACCAAGAAGTTCTGCTCGTATGACTCTGGTTGAGTGACCTGTTTGCTAGACCACAAATCCAGTGTGGCTGTCACCACTGAGAAGCAGCAGGATTTCTAAAATATTAACCCTTGGATAAGTGGCCATCCTATAGCAGCACTGCTAACACAACATCCGAAGTCACAAGCATCCGGATCATCTGCTGCTCTGTCTACAGTTTTCAACACTGTGAGCCCAAGGGTACAGACACTTTCAGATGCAAGCAGCCATTACTGCTGTAACATTTTTAGTCCTCAAATTCTAGAAAGGCAGGCTAGGGCTAAGGACCTATCAGCATTTGGGGAATTCCATTTCATTTCACAAATAGCCCTATTAGTCATTCAAATAAATGATATTTCGATGTTAGTTGAGCTGTTATTTTGAGCCAGGTAAATTTTCTCTACCTTCTTCCTGTGTCTTCTCTGAGCTCCCTCTTAACTTCATCTGCCAAGTAACTCATTCTAAGCAGAGAGAGAGCACAGAAGAGGGCTTCTCGTGTCTCTTGATAGAGAGCAGGAAATAAATGAGACTAAAGGAAACCCACACTGCCCCAGATGAAAGCACCCAAGGCCCATTGCTCCGATCGGACAGAGACAAGCAACCAGCATTGTCAACCAAATCTTAGCAAGGCAGGGATTTTTCATGTTCCATTTTTAGCAACTTTAGATTTATGAAGCTTCTCCACTAAAAGAGTTAAATTTTGATCTTCCAAAATTTACTAGGAAAAAACCCCTAAATACCACTTAAAAACATAATGTAGAAAAACAGAAGCAAGTCATAATAGAGGTCTGTGAGGTTCAAGATCTTTTAGAACAAAGTAAAAATAATTGAATTATTCATGTGTGTGAGAGAGAATGTATCTACATAGATTTAGAGCAAGAGAATAGATCGATAGAACCTTCTAAGACCGATTATTCCTTTAGAGATAGGCAACTTTCATGTGTGTTCAAAGAACCACTTAAACGGATTCCTTCAATAATGTTTGCATACGCTCCCATTGAATATCAAGGGACTAGAAAAGCTTTTAGTTTTCTTTCACATTTCTACTCCCTGTGGAGAATTTTGTTTAATTTTCAAAACCATAAACTGTTCCACTGGTGCCCCAGGGTTCTCAGAACTTTATGGTCACTCTGCATTCAATACTGTTTCACTGTCGAAGTATAATTATGTGTTTATACCAAAGAAACCAAAATGCAGCTTGCTTCTCAAAAGCATGCTCCAGCTTTGCGGCTTAGGCTAATTGTTTACTCCCAATACACGGGCCAGAGGCACCAGTGCAACACGATCATTTGAGCTCTCAGTTCCTCTGCTGTTCTGAACTCTTTAGAGAAAAGGGACTAGAATAATCCAAAGTAGTTATACATGTTATTGACCACATTCCCTGAAGGTTCGTTAAAAAAAAAAAAAGTCTAAAAGCAATGTGCTTAATAATTGAGGGATTAAATAGTGATTCGTGCATCCCCACTGCTCCGTTGGATGACATTATGGGCCATGTTTCCTGGAAACAACATAACTTTGAAACCACTGCACAGAGTAATTGAGAGATTCAATTCAATTCTTGTTCAACTGTCATATGCACCATTATTGGTTTTTCTAGAATTTTGCTTTTTTTCTTAATTTTTCTGTCTGGGAAAGATTGACCCTGAGCTAACATCTGTTGCCAATCTTCGTTGTTTTTTCTGCCTTCCCAAAGCCCCAGTATATAGTTGTATATCCTAGTTGTATGTCCTTCTGGTTCTTCTGTGTGAGCCACCACCACAGCATGGGTACTGACAGACAAGTCCACACCTGGGAACTGAACCTGGGCTGCTGAAGCAGAGTGTGCCAAACTTTAAGCACCAGATCATCAGGGCTGGCTCTAGAATTTTCTGATTATTCTGGTCTTCATGTCCTGAAATGGATGATTTTGGGGGCAGCTCTCCTTGTGCTCCTGATCCTAACTTTCTACCTTCTCGCCTCTCCCTCTCTCAGTGAAAGAGGAGAAAACGTGCCTAGTGGAGCAGGCACAGAGCAGGGCAATGGAGCATGGCACTGGAGCAATGCAAAGTCAAGAAACATCAGGTAAAATTACTTTTAAATAGTTTGTTAGCTACATTTGCAAATATCATGCTCAGTATGGTTTTCCTCAATCTTCAGGTAAAGATCTCTCTATAAAAAGCAATGGGTACAATAGTCAATCTGAAAAAAAAAAAACAAAACACAGTAATACAACATTTCCTTTGTGTTTCCAAACCTTTTTAGACCCCCTACAGATACCTGTCATATAGTCTAAGAAAAAGCTTACCCTATGTTTTCTTTTTTTTTTCTGCTGAGGAAGATTTACCCTGAGCTAACATCCGTGCTAATCTTCCTCTTTTTAGCTTGTGGCTGCCAGCACAGCATGGCCACTAATCGTGCAGTGTAGGTACACACCTAGGAACGGAACCCGGGCCGCTGAAGTGGACCGTGCTGAACTTAACCACTAGCCCGCTGAGGCTGGCCCCTATGTTTTCTGACTTTTAAGACATGCTTCAGTAAAAGGCATACTCCTAAAGAATCATCAGAAAGGTTCATGAAAGATGGTGAATCCTATAACAGTCCTACAAAATTCCCCTTCATGCCATAGGGTGACTTCTCAACAACCCAAAAAGTACAGAGAAACAACTAATTCTTTAGAATTTATACGACTAGGAAATGAGATCCTTAGATACTGACTTTTTCTACCATAAGCACGAAAAACATCAACCATACTCAAAAAACAAATCCAACGAGACACTGAAAATGCTTTGTGTTCAAGGCCACAATATTGATCCCAAATTAGGCCCTTTCTTTCTTGCCCTCCTCCTCTTTCTTTTCCACTTTAGCTTACAACTATTAACAGGTTTGATTTACATGTTGGTGGTGTTGGTCTTAGTGAGGAATTTTGGCTCTGCCTTGTCTGGAAGTCACAGGAGGTGTTGAACAGAACTGAGACAGCATTATGAAAGACATGTAAGTGAATGAAGGGATCAGCGAGGACCCTGATGAGGAGGAAACCTATGTCACAGGAGGAGAGCCCTGTTACACATCTCTGTTTGTTCCTTCTTTTTTGCCCAAAGGCATAGCAACACTGAGAACAGGCAAAAAGTTGGTTGTGGAGTCCCCTCTTCCTCTGTGACAGAGTATGTACACACAATTCACATGTATATGCACAAAGTTGCATAGTACAAACCACTCACATGACTCTGATATCTTTCTAGGCATTTATGAAAGCCACAAAGGCAACTGACTAAAGCTTTACTAAAATATGTATAAATGAAGACTGAGCAAAGATTAAAAATATGTTCTTTGGAATTGTAGTGGAAATTCAAAAGATTTTATAAGTGCCCCATCCCAAACTTTGCACATACATACCTAATTTCTAACTCTTAAAAAGTATAATAATGGGGAATGGGTTAGATTGCTCCTAATTTGAATCACATTTAAGTAGAATGCATATTTAAATAGAATGCACTTATTTCATTTATAGGCCTGAATCAGAAACATATGACGAAAAATAACAGCCCAGCACTCCTGAAAGTTTACCACTTAATGACTTCAGCTTAGCAGATAACTGTTTGCATGACCTGAAGTACTTTTACTGTCTCCTAAATAACTTAAAAGAATATTAACATTCCTCTGGGCTTGTAGCAAGGCTATAGATTCTGAAACATCTGCTCAAGTAATATATCCAAAAGACAAAGAATATCAAGAAAGAATGTCAAAGAAATGGTTATAATTTGTCTCCAAGAAACAAAACCAAATAGAGTTTTACCCTTTAAAAGAGGGAACTTGCTGTTAGAACAAATAGATTAATTCAACACAGAGCTAAATACCAGGGATACAGCATTTTGAAAATAAGCCCAATGTCTACTCTAACAAAATCTCTTAAATTTTCCAATTATGGAAACAAAATGGACCTTAAAAATAACAGAGAAGCACTTTTGCTTTTCCCGCCAAGTCTGGCCTTGGCAGTCTGTGGATTAAGTTGGTACTAAAGAATGCTTAGGCTTTTAATCGGCAGAAAAGAGGGTCATGGACAATTCTAGTATAGAGGTAGCATGAACCAGAGTGTAGACTCAGGAATAGGCCTGAGGCAGAGAGGTGAAATGACTGACTGGGTGAAAGAAAGATTAATTTTGGCAGAATTTGGGTTGGACAATGTGGTAGATCATATTTTATAAAGATGCCATCCCAAGATCTCCCATCCCATAAGTTCTTCTCACAATGTGACCTTGACACTCCTCTCATTGAAAGGTGGGATCTACAGCCCTTCTCCTGGAACCTAGCTGGAGAGATCTTTGTGACCCCCTCCACTAACAGAGTATTACAGGAATTCTGCAACTTCCAAGGCTAGAGTATACAAATGCCTTGCTCTTGTGATTTCCACTCTTGGGGCCTGCCACCATGCTGGGAGCAATTCCAAACTAGTCCAAGTGGATGAACTACATGCAGAAGCCATATGTAGGTGCTCCGGTTGACAGCCCAGAGAAGGTCTCCACAGAGAGTCAGCATCAACTGTCAGACACATGAATAAAGACTGTGCCAAACTGCCTCAGCCATCAAGTGCCCCCAGCTTTTGAGTCTTCTCAGCTGAGAGCCCAGACATGGGGGATCAGAGCCATGCCATTCGCTCTGTGCTCTGTCCAAACTCCTGACCCACAGAACCTGAGCATAAAAATGGTAGTTTTATGTCACTTAAATTCTGAGGTGGTTGGTTACACAGAAATAGTAACTGGAACAAATACTTGTTGTGAGGTAAGTATCAGAACTCACATATGACCAAACTAAGAGGTGTAACAGGAAGTCATAGGAGATTTTCAAGCAAAGTGGTTTTGTAGTTAAGAGTTTAAGACATTAGAGAGGATAAGTTAGTAAGAAGAAAACTATTTTAAAAAATTCTAACTTTGGCCTGGTCTAATGCCATTTCAGTATAAGAGAATGAAAGAGAAGGAGAGAAGATATATTTAGTTGGGAGAGTCAGTAAGTTTGATGGTAATGGAGTGTGAAAGATAAAGGAGTGAGAGAAGGCACACACTTCTCCCAAGTGTCACTGGCAAGCAGGACAAACAGAAAGGACAGCCAGTTACCAGGAGGCGGGAGAAGAAAGAAAGAGTCCGTTTTAGACTCAAAAAATCTCATGCAATGGTAGAGCACCCAGGAGGACAGTCTCTTTAAGCAGCTTGGAATAAAGCGCTAAAATCTAAGTGAAAAGATAAGTTCAGATCTACACATCATTTATACAAAGGGGATAGTTTAAAGTGTAAAACAGAATTGCTCTGTGAAAGGAAAGAGAATATAGAAACAAAAGACGGCCAAACATTCAAGATTTGATCTTGGATTTTCCAGCCTCCAGAACTCTGAGAAATGAATTTCTGTCATTTAAATCACCGATCTATGATATTTTGTTACAGCAGCCCAAGCTGACTAATACACTCCCTGATCCAGATAATTCTTTAATGTCTTCCTCCAAACCTCACCCCCACCAAGCAGGCTTTGTCCAGGCCATGAACAAATGCCTATCCTCACATGACTAAGATCATAAGGAGACACCATCAAGGTCACCAAGAAATTTAAATTACCAATAGAAATATTTACAGTAAGAAATGACCCATTATTTTTTATTAAAATATTCTTTATTTAGTAAATTCATCTGTATTTAAATTTTAATTACGTAAATTTGATTTACACAAAAAGTACTTATGGAAGTTATTTGGGAAGAGCTGCATAGGTTAACACATCTGCAAAGTACAGAGAAAGACGGAAGTATAAATGGGAATACCTGGACTGGAGCCTGTGCTAAGTGGAGAAACGGGACACGCAGTGGGCATGTCGGGGTATGACTCAGGCTTCCTAAGAGAGGTTTGGCTTCTAACACTATTTGCCATCTTGACTGCTCTCTGCAAGACAGACGTTGGCAACAAAACTAAAACAGACCAATACCTGCTAGAAATGGTCAATAAATCCAGGGACATGAACTAGAACCAGAGGACTTGGAGCTACAAGGGTCCTTTGAGGTCACTTATTGCAAACCACTTGGTTTGTACATGAAACAGTTCAGGCAAGAATCTCTCTGGACCTTTTAACCCTCCCCTCCTCTTACAACATCCCTCAGCATGCCCACTAAAGTTAGCGGGAGGGAGAAACATTTCTCTCATGACTCTCCAGATTTTCATTCATTCATTCACTCATGCATTCAATCCTGCATTCATTCAACATTCAACAAAGACATAAGAAGTACTAAGTGCCAGGCGAGTGCAAAGTGATTTACATAAAAGAGGAATAAAGTACAGTTCATAGTGACATGACACCCATTATATGGTAGGAAACATTGATGTTATAAAATGTAACAAGCACAAAAACGGGGCTTCTTATTCCTGACACAAAGCAGTGATGACAAAAACAGCAAAACAATAAGAAAAACAATGACAAGCATAATTCCAAAATTTTGAAAAATGTAAATCTTTACTGAATTCTGAGAGGTGGCAGAGAGGTAACTATGCTATTTGTTGTTAGTGCTGTCAGAATCGACTCCTAGCGACCCTGTGCACAGCAGGGCAGAGCCCTGTCTGGTTTTCTGCGCCATCCTCTCACCTTCCAGTGCTATATCAGACAATGCTCTGCTGCCGTTCATAGGGTTTTCATGGCCAATTTTTTCAGAGGTAGGTGGCCAGGTCCTTTTTCCTAGTCTGTCTTAATGTGGAAACTGCACTGAAACCTGTCCACCCCGGGTGACCCTGCTGGTATTTGAAATACTGATGGCATAGCTTTCAGCACCACAGCAACATGCAGCCATCACAGTCTGACAACCAACAGACAAGAGGTGTGGTTCCCTGACCGGAAAATGAACCTGGGCGGGTGTGGTAAGTGTGCTGAATCTTAACCACTAGACCACCAGGGCTGGCTAATTACACTATATAACCAAAAAATTTTTCTAAAAATCGTCTTGTGACCTTGTAGGGGATTGAACCGTGGCTCCTGAAACAAAAATGCCCAAGTCTTAACCCCTGGAACCTGTGAATATGACCTTAATTGGGCAAAGAGTCTTTGCAGATGTAATTAAGGAGATTGAGATGACAAACGTCCTTGGAAAGGCAGAGAGATATGTGGGACTTAGACACATAGGGGAGAAGTTCAGGTGAAGACCGAGGCAAAGACTGGAGTGATGCGGCCCCAGCCCAGGAATGCCTGGAGCTGCCGGAAGCTGGAAGGGGCAAGGAAGGATCCTTGCCTGGACCCCTCAAAGGGAGCATGTCCCTGCTGACACCTGGACCTCAGATTTCTAGCTTCCATATCTTTGAAAGAATAAACAGAATAATTTTATTTTTTATAAATACAATAGAAAGAATAATTCCTGCTGTTTTAAGCTATCTAGCTGCGGTAATTTGTTATGGCAACCCTAGGAAACTAACACGACTTCGTTCTCTCCAGAGGCCCATTACTCATTACAACTACTCGTCACAAAATCGTTTTTTTTCCTTCCAAAACTCTAGCCAACCTGGGTCTCATCACTTCTCCTTAGCTCCTTTCCATTCTTCCATGTTCTTTTCTCCACCAGGTCCATGCTCTCTGTACATATAAACTCAGTAAAATGTGGCAGATTTTCTCTATCCTTCAAATTATTTATTTTGCTTCATCTACTTATTTCTAACGAACATATGCTAAAACCTCCTACTCTGAGTGTGGATTCCTGAGTTTCATCCTGAGCTACTAGGTTTTCTTTATTTAGAATCTGTAGTGCGGGTAACAGCAGAAATTCATGATGATAATATCTCAGTGGATTGTTCGTGTTAGTAATAAGTAGTATTTCTCTTTATCCCTACCAATGCTTTCGCCTTAATTCTTATTTTATTCAATATTACTATTATTGTTAAGGCCAGCTTGCTTTCAGTTAGTAGGGGTGTGTGTATGTGTGTGTACAAAAGCAGTGTACTGACATTAACTTAATTAGTACTATAGATGAACTACACACAAATATATTTACATACCCGTTTAGTTAGGTCTACTTTCCAGTTTCGTAAGTAAAGGCATATACTTAAATAAATGGCTAAGTCAGATGTGTACAGTTTATAGTACTTAATGTCAATGCATCCCTTTTGATGTCCCACTGAAACACAGAATAACTCCTTCAGGTATTGAAGGGAGAAAACTATACGAGGTGGCACAGCTGACACCGTTCTCTATCCTGGAGAACAGAAATAAACTACCACACTATGTATTTGAAATAAAAGCGACACCTCCCTGTTAACAATAATACTGTCATCAGCCCAACCGAACGGGGCATGACTAAGGAGTCTGCACTTTAGAAAGCTTTTCCTTTCCTTTCTCTTTTCTCTAAATTGCATACTTTTTCTACTGTGCCTTGTTACCTCCACCTTTCCCTCTTCCTATTTGTCTACTCCCTTTTTCATCCTAAGAGGCTAATTATCTATTTCTACCTTAAAAATGTAATTTCCTCTTCCTATCTCCCTTTCTCTTTTTCCCCATCTCTTTTAACTTGCAATACTATGAAATCACATTTGCTTTGAAACACTGGTTGTACAGTAGCTAATAAATGATGTTTTATAGTCCCTGCTCTTAATTTAAAAGTCAGCCAAGCTTTTATATATTTTAAAAACCGAAAAGCATAATGCACTATTTTTTCTTCCATATAGCTCTTGCTTAATTTCTTATTGTGGGTCAGTGACTCTCACTAGAGAAAATGCTCCTCACCCAACACTTACTCGTTGGACTATAAGAATATCTCTGTAATGATAGCAGTTATATCTTTTATGACAACTGTCTCACAGGTATTTTTTATCAACAGGAAAAAGTAGATGCGTACAGGATTAATTCTGAATTTCTCAGGTTGGTATGCAAAGTTGTCTCTGTTGGACCCCAGCAGTGGAGGGCAACGCCCTTCCTAGAGGGGAGCAGTGTGGGTTATTGGAATGACATGGGCTCTGAAGCACACAAAGCAGGTGTGCATACGAGCTTTGCCACTCACTAGCTGGGTACTAATCTTTCTCAGCTTCCATTTACTCATCTATAAACTGGGATATCAAAAACGACTTTTCAGTGGATTGTAAGAGTCAAATATGTTACTTAATGTCCATAAAGTAGCTGACACACAGTAGGCATTCATTGCATCTTAGCCAGTCCTGTTATCTGTCCCACTGCCATACCCACTGTGTGCTGAAACTCATCTGAGCAAACCAGCCTCCTGATTTCTGCTTCTCTTTCCACCACAGGAAAAGGGAGGAACAGACTAAAATCAGCTTATCAGAATGAACACAATTTAGGGAAGTTTAAAGCCAATTCGAAGCAGAAACTGGGCTTGAAAGAATCTGAACTGTTTGTATAATTAATATTAGAACATTGCTCTGATGACTTAAACTAATGGGTTTTCTTGCTTTATAATTACTGATAAAACCTTAGGAAGAATTTGCTTGAGAACCTGCATTTAAAAAATGAAATAAAGAAAACCAATTACATGGGAAATTCAACTACATCTTTTTTCGTTTTATGTTGGTGTCCTGTGAATTCTGGCAGCTTTGGAGGAATCAAGAATTGCTATAATATCACCTCAGAGACATAAGGCGCAAAAACACTTTGCTTTTCTTTTACACACACATACACACACACAGGTCAAAGGGAAGGAGGAGGGAGAGAGGGGTGGGAAATAAGAGGGTAGGGGAGAGGGAGAATATCAATATATACACGCTGACTAGGCTTTTATGCTGGTCACCAGTAAAATGTGAGTATATGTCCAGAATCAATTTTTTCAACTTCCAGGGAAAAAAACTCTTCCAACAACATGTTCTATAATTCTGAAATAGAAGAGGGAAAGCCAGATCTCAGCTTCTGATATTTTACATAGCTGCCTACAGAGTCCCTGTGAAGCTCTCAGATGCACTCTCTCGCTGACCAGCCTCTGTAAAGACTCTTCTCTAGGAAGGCCACCTGTCCAGTGGGGGGTTCTGCAGCCTGGGGGCCCTCAGAAACATAAAGGAAGAAAAACTAGTTGCTACTTATTTTGCTGCCTGGTTTGCATGGTGGAACCCTCAAGGCAGAAGAAATCTGAAGTGCTGGATGCAGGGGCGCATGGTTAATGAGCTCTGCTACCAGGAGATTTGGCAAGCTCTATCTCGGTCCCAGGAGGATTAGAGCTACCACTGCATCTAAAAGAGGAGAAAGCACAGGCCAGGGACATGGCTGTAAGATTCTTTAAACTTAGTTAAGGGCCTGGGTGCCTTGTTGTTGAGAGAGCATCAAAGAGAGAGCCTGGATTCCCAGCCAATGGAGGAGAGGGGAATATGAGTAAGAGAGTGGGTGGAAACAGCTCTAAAGGGAAAAGAAGACAGGCTGAAAACTTATGGTTTATGGCAAGAAAACAAAAGTGATTGGGGAAAAGTCTTTTGGGGACTTAAGAGTAAAAAGAACCTTCTAATTTTCTAACAACTCCCTATATTTCCGACCTACCAGCACAAG
This sequence comes from Equus asinus, assembly GCF_041296235.1. Lineage (NCBI taxonomy): Eukaryota > Metazoa > Chordata > Mammalia > Perissodactyla > Equidae > Equus > Equus asinus. The sequence continues at coordinate 30,433,537 of NC_091792.1, forward strand.
GCCTATTGGGTAGATGTCCCCCCAAACGCACAATGAGGAGGCATCTTGTAATCATGTATGAAGGTACAGAAGACCACTGAGAGTGCCCCCTACAGTATGAGAAATAGATAGAATCTGTTTTTCTCTAATCTTGAGAGACTTACTACTTGGCATTTTACTCAGGACACCTGAAGGTGAGTCCACAGCATCATGTCATAGAGCTCTTTTCTCTGCCCTACCTTAATGTTTGTCATCAGTAACTTAAGTAGGCACATGGTCACCACTGAAATCAAATGTACAGATGACAAGAAGCTAGGAGACAAGGTCACTAGTTGTCCCCAGTATCTTCCTTCAATAGACTTTGATCTTTAGCTGGGCACATGGTCACTGTGGATAAAGTCAGCATGTTCCAGCCTCCTTTGAAGCTTGATGCTGACCTAAGCGTAAATGACAGTCTTAACACGTGACTTCCGAGTGGTCCTAGAGAGCAGCCTGAGCAGCCCTAGAATATGTGTGGAAGATGGTGATGCTACAATATTTAAGAGAAGCCTGGCTCCCTGAAGATCATGAAGCTGCTGGAATAACCCTGGATATTACAAATCTATATTTCATTTCCATGAGACGGAAGCTTCGACCTGGTTTAAAGCCTGTGTTACCTTGGATTTTCTCTCTTCTATTTGCAGCTACACCTAACATTAAAAGATTAATAGCTAATATGATGGATAACTGAATCAGGATATAAAAAGGCATCAAATTTTAAGTAGCAGGAAAAAATGGGCTGATCTAACGAAATGAAATTTAATGGGATAAATGGAAAAAAATTACTTCTACATTTATTGATGCACAAAACCAATCATAGAAGGATAGGCTAGGGAAGCACGTCTTAGTGGCACACTTAGAAAGCAATTTTAGAGGCTTATAACCCCAATACAAGACAATTGTGATGGGGCAGCCCAAAGAGCCAATGTGTCCTTAACTTACATACATAAAAACATAATACCTAGGTACTGGGTTAATGACCTCAGATGGCTACAGAGTCTTTAAGTGAAGGAAGCGGGTCAGGAAGAGAAAATGAACTGGCGAACACATGCCCTGTCTTTGGACAGAGCCACTGCTCAGCTCTCAGTGGTGGTTTCTTTTTAGGAATGAGGGCCCAGGGTTACCAGATTTTCTGATTTTTTCCCAAAAGAATCTGGAAATGCGCATTTTGATGTGACATCTCCATTTTTTCTAAACATTAGTTATTAATTTAAAATTTTTAAATAAAACTACAGATGCCAAAAAGAGCCATACCCTCATGGGAGGCCTATTGGCTGCCTGTTTTCAGGCAACCTTCCAGATGACAGGAAATGACAGCCCCATTCTATCCAACTTAGGTGAGTCCACACCTGAAATAGGGTATTTTGGGGGGCACTAACCTTAAGGAGAAACTGCAAGAAGGAATAGTGGTATATCAGTGAGGGTAAAGGAGGTCTGGCTTCTGGAGCTAGCAAGGCCAGGGTTAGAATCCCAGCTCTACTCCTTTCTAGGAATGTGCCTCAGGCAACTTCCCTGGCCTCTGTAGGACCCAGTTTTCTTATATGTAAAATAGGCAATAGTCATAATAACCCACTCCATCAGGATGGATGTGAGGATTAAATGAGCTAATGTGTTCAAAGAGCTCAACTCATGCACGACACATTTCAAACAAGACAGGAATTGAGAAAACTTGACAATACGTTTTATAAGGAACTGTAGGAACTTGAGCTTCCCTCAGATTAGAAAAAAGATCAAACAGCAAGACACTTGTCTTCAAATGTCTGAATATGTGGGAGTGGCTTAGCCAGCCTTATTTAGGAGGTTCAAGGGCAGGACTGGAAAGAAACCGTGGGTGAAAATTAAAGGGAGACAAATTTAAATAGTGTAAAAGAAAGAATCAAAAGTTAAGTAGACTTTGCTGTCTCCAAATACAGTATGTTAGTTTCCTTTCACTGGAGGAAATTAAACCTCATTAAACAGACACTGGGCAGATCCAGCAGGAAGAGGTTCAAGTATTGGCCTGGGGCGGGTGTAGGAACCAGATAAACTAAATGACATGCAGGTCCCTTCCAACCCCGAGATGTCTGTGATGCTCTTACACAGCAGCAAATACATTCAATTTCTTAGATGCCCTTTAAGACAGACCCACTAAGTCGTATGGAACAACCTACTAACATAAAAAGGAATGACAAGAACAATAGAAGAATTCAGATATGCCAGAAAGGAATCACCACCAAGGATTCCGCTAATCTGTGCCAACACACAAACACATACACACAAAATATTCAAGGCCAGCAGACCTGACTGCAATCTTAGCAAGTATATTGACTTAATTCCAGGCTAGTGTGATTGCAAAAGCTCACAAATCTAATATTTTATTTTGGTTGGCATTAAGGAAAAGGGCAATAAATGTGACATCTTAAGGAAATTTGTATTCATCACTTTTTTCTTTAGGCCCTTGATATCAGAAATGTTTATTCTTAGCATCATTTATTAAAAATAACACCATACATTTATGGAGTACACGATGATTTATGATTACATTCAAAGAGACACATTATCTTGTTCTTTTTCTTATAATACATCATGAGGCAGGTTGAGCAGAGATCATATTTCCATTTTACAGACCAGAAAATTGGGCCCTGGAGGGTATAAAGTGAGGAAGCGGCAATGCAGGGTCTTCTAATTTCAAATTCCATCTTCTTCCCAATACACTGTATTGTATCTTTAAAGGGCCAAATAACTTTTTTTCTTTTTGAGAAGAGTAGAGGCATACATATTGCACATAGATAAACAGAAAAACATCTGGTTTATCCATTCCTGTACTACATGGGTAAAGAAACTAATTCTAGCATAATACACCTAAAAATATTGGATGAAATATTTTAAAACACCTCTTGTAAAAGAAATGAGTTGGAGTAAAAGGCCAGAAACAACAAGAAGGTATGATTGACACAGGTAAACTAGCACTGAAGGTTCACCGTCCTGAGGGCATCTACTACTCCTGGTGGCCACCAGAGTTTATGAACCATACCTATGGGGGAAAGAAGACAAAGTCTGGGGTCCAGTAGGATGGGAGGACAAAAAGGGCGATTCCTGGGTAAAGCTGGGATCCCTGATGGGCAGCCCTGAAACGGATGAACTAGGGAAAAAACCACAAACCCTCCCCTGTAGGAGAGTCTTCTGTTTGGGCCTTGGATCTGAGTGTGATAGAAAAAGAAAAAAGAAAATCTCCCTTGGGTATTCCTCACCCTAAACACACATTTACACAGGTAGGACCTGAATTCACCCTCCTGGGTGACCCATAACACACCTCACCCTCCAAATTATTTTAAAGTGGCCTTGGGTTAGCACATCGAGGCTTTTGGTAGATGGAAATCCATAGTCTCGCAGAAGGAGAACTCTATAAACACACGCCTCAAAAGATTCTCACGGACAAAGCTCGAAGAAACAAACTCACAGTCAAATTCACTAAACACATGAAAACATAAGCCTCCACAACCAAGACTGGGAAACAACAAAGTATAGAAGCAGATATGCAAGGCCTGCAGATATTAACAGACGATAAAATTAACGAGTTTATTATTTTAAAGAGAGTGAAAGAGGAGATTGAAAACATCAAACATTAAGAGACTATAAAAATTGAGTAAACAGATTGGAACAAAAACAACAAGCAAACTTGCAGCAATGAAAAATATAATTGAAGGTCCATGCTCAGCTTCCGTAGACAATTACAGACACAGCTAAAGAGACAATTAGTGAGCTAGGAGACAGGGCTGAAATATCACACAGAATGCAGAGAGGAGAAACGTAAAAAGAGGTTCAGAGACACGCAAGATAAAATAAAAATACTCAACATTCACTATGTGGTGCATCAGAAGCACATAGATAGATGCGTGGAGAGGCAACATTCTAAGATAGTAATTAAGGATTTCCTAGATAATGAGATCCATGCCCACACATCTCACAGTGAAACTGAAGAACACTCAATACATAGGGAAGATACTGAAAGCAGCCAGAGAGAAAAGACAATTCTACCAAGTAATGACCAGTAACTATGAGCTGCTCTCTCAACAGCAACAATGAAAGCTAAAAGACAATAGAATATTATCTTTAAAATACTAGGAGAAAGTAGCATCAATATAGAATATGACCAGACATCAGCAAACTTCCTGTAAGGGGCCAAATAGTAAATATTTTAGGTTTTGCAGGCCAGTCTCTGTCAAATATTCTTTTTGTTATTGTTTTGGGGTTTTTTTTCAACACTTTAAAAACATAAAAATCATGCTTAGCACAGGGCTGTGCAAAAACAGGTCTCCTACCAGATTTGGCCACAGTTTGCCAGCCCCTGGAAGAAACAACAAAGTTATCTGTCAGAAGGAAATAAAGACATTGCCCACAGACTCTCAGCAAGGAAACTTTAAAAGGATGTACTTTAGGAAGATGCAAATGACACTAAAAAGTCTGAGGTGCAAGAAGAAATAATGAGCAACCATTGATAAACATCTGTGAAAATCCAGAAAAACATTAGATACATTTTTCCCTATATATAACATATGCAATAAAAAGTACATAGAACTCAAATAACAGAAAATGAGTTTCTGCATAGGATTTAGAAAGCTGGAAAGAGTGCCGCCAAGTGTGGGCTGACGTGTCAGTCGGGAAGAGCCAGGGGCCCCAAATACAGAGGGTTTGCACTCAGTAGTAAGTTCTTGTCCATGAGCCTCCACCGAGTTCTCTCCAGGAAGGCCAGGCGCAGGGCAGGAGGCCCAAGTGGGCTCCCTTCTCAGTATAGGCACCGAGAAAGGGATGAATAGCCTCTCCCAGAAAGGGGCAAAATCCACTTCTCACCTAGACCCTTCTCTCATAGGGAATAAAAGCCTTAATTAAAAACAAAACCATGGGGCCGGCCCCGTGGCAGAATGGTTAAGTTCGTGCGCTCCACTTTGGCAGCCCAGGGTATCACCGGTTCGGATCCTGGGCGCAGACATGGCACATTGAGGCAGCGTCCCACATGCCACAACTAGAAGGACCTACAACTAAAAAAATATATATAACTATGTACTGGGGGGATTTAGGGAGAAAAAACAGAAAAAAAAAAAAAAAGAAGAGTGGCAACACTTACTAGCTCAGGTGCCAATCTTTTAAAAAAAAATAAAAAGCCAAAACAACTCAAATGTCCATCAACAAAAGAACTGATAAAATTGATAAATAAATCACAGCATACTGATGCAATGGAATATCCTACATGCTTTAAAATGGATGAATCTCCAAAACATAATTCTGAGGGAAAAATCAGATAGAAAATGATTCCATTTATGTAAAGTTAGCCTGTTTTATAAAGTTGTACAAAATTTGTATGTAAAGTTTACAAAAATTAAGTTGATACATACACACATTTTTATATAGTGTGTAAGTATCTGTTTATTTTTAAGATGTGTAAGGATGAAACAACAAAGCAAAGGAACAATTTAAGAACTTCAGGACAGTGGCTGCCTCTGGGCCGGAGAGAGCTACGCAATCCTGGAGGGGCACCCAGGGGCTTCTGAAAGTGCTATTCATGACTAATCTTGTTATACTAGTTAATCTCATATACTGAGTTAAGTTAGCATACTGGGTGCCTGGAATATGTTTTATTTGCTGTTATCTATCATTACTCTTTAACTTTACATATATGTTACATGCACTGTTATACATATATGATATACCTTGTAATTAAAATAAAAGTTCTGTGCAGATATGCACGTAACAGTTCACAGCAGTTCCCTCTGTGGTGGGGCAGGGTGGAGGGGAGGGTTAACGGCCACCTTTACTTCTTGCTCAATGTCCTTCTGTTTCTGGGTTTGTTTCGGGTTTTTTGGTAAACACAAGGAGTAGTGTACACTCACACTTTGTTGTTTTTTTGTAACACTAAAGCTAATTTTTAGGGTCTAAAACAATGAATTATACTCATTTTAAGATTATTTTCTGCTTGAAAGGATGAACTGGCGGTTTCTACAGCTTTCATTTTTCTAAGCTGCAAAAAGTCATGTAATCAATTTAAAAATAAAGATTCCATATTTAAAGATACTTTAAAGTTTTCTTTGTCATATTTGTTCACTTCAGAAGAGATGGCATTTGAATTTACTGTGATCAAATAATCCTTTTATTTTTATTCTGGGCAAAGTAACATGGTGATTTCTAAGACTGCATATTTCTTTACACAGACAAGCGATCTTGCAGTCCTGATTAGCCAAGTGGAGAAAGTACTCTGAACGCTTGGCTGAAATTCCAAGAAACTTCAAGAATCAGTGTTGTATTTCTTTTATCCCTAAATGACTTCAAAATTCCTCTGTTTGATTAACAAAGGCCAATAACCAAAGTGAGAAGATCTTTATGCGGGACTCAATGCTCTCTAATGCTCTTTCCAGGTCTAAAAATCTTTTGGGCTTCCTTTAAATGCAGTCGTGTCCTCAGCAACTAGAAAATGTGATGCAATTAGACTCTCTTCATGTGGTTTTATCAGAGACAGCAGGCGGAATATAAAACCATTATTTATCAAAGCAGACCATAATCTCCAAATTGTGTTGTTTGGGAATCTTTTACTTCTCCCCAAATAGAATGTGAGTCCCATAGAACAAGGGACCTTGTGTGTACATCTTAGTATTGCCAGAGCCTAGTTCAGGGCCAGGAACATCCTGGGTACTGATAGCAGTTGAATGCATTTGCTTGCTTTACAGCTCAGAAAATGAATTTCTTTCAGCCATCCACTCATATGTTACACAAACTTTTATTTAGTGCCAACTCTGAGGCAATATGATAGCAGATACTGAAATTACAAATGTGATTAACACACTTTTATGCCTTTAGGAGATTAAGTCTATACCAAAATACAGTTTGGAATTATATCTACCAGAAACAACAGGGATAAAACTCACAAACATAATATTGAGTGAAAGATGCCAGACACAAAAGAGTACATTCTGTATGATTCTGTTTATATAAAGTTCGAAAACAGGCAATACTATGGAATACTAAGCTATGGAATTTGAAGTAAGGAAGAGGTTACCCCTGAGAGGACCAGTGATGGGCAGGGGGCATGGCGGGAGCTACTGGAGTTAGTGTTTTGTTTCTTAATCTGGGTGTGATCACTTTTTGGAAATCCATCAGGCAGTATATTTATGATATGGTCACTTTTATATATGCATGTTTTAAAGTGCATATATAAAAAAGCATATGGCTTGTATAAGTGGATTTCTCTTACTGTCCATACTGTTCAACACATTCTAACAGTTTCCCAATCTTGTTCTAACTCAGATGCCACCTCCTGCAGTGTCTCTACTGAGCCCCATGCGCGAATGAATTTTTCCCCCCTCAGAAGTGCCATAGCATTTTGTTTATACATCTCCCTTACTTTAACTTTAAGCACTGTGTTAAAATGTTAAACAATGTTTAACTCACACCAACTATCACAGTGCTTTGGATATATTAGGTACTCAACGATTCTTAAGCAAATAAACACTTAGCATTCTATTCCCTGAACTGCTCCGCATGGTCTCTCCCTGTGCTTCTGGGTGCTCTTTCAGCTGTCCTTTTATTCAGCACAACATCTACTGAACAATCTGTGGGAACCTACTCTAAATGTGATATCGATAAACTTGAAATCCCTTCTACTGATGGCTTGGAAACATTAAAAAGAAAATATCATTGTTCTTTCATTCTAATGATAAGAGTAATTTAAAAAATCCAAAACAAAGAAAAATAAGTTACCAGTAATTTACTATACACATTGTCATATAACTTGATCTTTACGCTTTTAACACCATACACCTTTTCCCGTCTGCACAAGCAGTTCTCACTGGAGTTCAGACATTCTGGAACAACGGTTTGGCATAATGGCTGCATGCTGAAAGAATGTATCCTATGTTGCTTCATCAACTCTCCTTCTATGGACATCTGGGCTATTTTAAACCTTTTACTTTTAAAAACAACAAGCATCTTTATAAAATTATCCATTCACAATAACTACATAAGAGTAAATCCCTAGAGATTTATTTTCTGTGTGAAAAGTATACACGTTACAAAGGATTTTGTCGGGTACACATTGTCAAATGTGAAGGCTGCAATGTGTAGGTTTCTTCAATAGCAAATTCCACATTTCATCGATTCATTGTTTTCCCTTTTAATATTTTTGAAATCAGAATACTCCTTATCACCTATGACATAATCACTGTCAGCCAGGTAGCTGTCGGGACACGGTTAACATTGTGTCATTTTGTAACACCTCAGCCAGAAAACCACATAAAGACCCTTTCAGGAAGGGACATAAGTGCTGACTACTGTCTGAAAACATTCTGATACCTTCTTTAAGATTAAGAAAGTGCCAACAATGAATTTGCAGAATGGGTTTCAATGGCTTGGAAAAAAATCCCAGCGGAATAAGCAGAGGTCTCTTTTATGAAATGCTGCATCCTCAAACCTCCGGGTGGCACAGATAACACAGTGTGAAAAAACACGGATGTTGACACTCTAGGTTGAAAAGTGATTCAGAAGTGTCGCATTCATGGTGAAAGTTTTAGCAAGTAACCAACTAGAACAATTTATTTTGTTTACATTTTCTACTTACGTACGCATAGGAATGATTCATGGTTAAAATCTAAACCTCAACAAGCATAAAGAACACCATACAATAACTAACAAAAGTCTAAATAAGATAGTATTGTATCACAGTTTACTTGACGGCATTTTTTCTTTCTTAATAATACATGAAATAATGTTGGGCCTTAACAGTGATGGCAACTTAAATTCCACGAAAGGGAATTAGTGTCCTGAGTTCTAGCCAAGACTAGGTATTGTACTTTTTTCTTAATCTTTGCCAATTTTATAGAAAAATGATGTTTTAACTTGTATATCTTTGATTACTAATTAGAATACGCTTTTCCCCCCATTTTCTTGACCATTTATAGTCCCTTTTGTAAACTGCCTGTTTTTATTTTGTTGCACATTTTTCTATTAAGATGTTTATTATTTCTCACTGGTTTTTGTGGTAGTTCTTTATAAATTAAAAATATTAGACCTTTGCCTGATACACCACGCAAACATTTTTCTCAGATTATCCATCATTTTAACTCCGTTAATGGTGTTTTGGGCAGTTCAGAGACCTTTTCAGCTAGTGAGAGATGTCAGCCAATTTCAGATTTGATCAAATTTACCAGTCTCTTTCAGAAACCTCCCTCATGAAAAGCCCTCGCAGACAGGAGAAAATCACATACAGATAAATGTCACCCAGCTAGAAATAACTCCAATTAGCATCAGCATACATTCAAAACTACAAGACACTAGAAACCTGGAGCCAGTTTCCTGTCTTTGATCACATTTTTCCTTCAAAGACGGAGATTTTAGGTCCTTCCAGACCAGCATTCACTTTGGGTTACTTCACAGCTGCTCACAGCTGGAAATGTGATCAGCAGCGGCAGCACAAAGCCTGTCTGATAAGAAATAGCTTCAGACCACGGCCACTCCTCAGAACTTTCCAGCTTTAAGCCTCTGGCCTCATCAGTGCCCAGGCCTCCTAATGCTACAGCAGGTCAGACATCCCTGGTCCATCTCCAGCACACAAGTACAGCCGGGCCCCTGCAATGCTCAAAGTGTAGCCTGCCGGCTGGCATGGTGCCATTGCCATGTACCAGGAGTCAGGAGTCACAGGTCCTAACCTTAGCTTTGCCTCTAACTAGAGGTGTGACCTTGGAGAAACGATTTCACCTTTCTGGGTCTCAGTTTGCTCCTTTTTAAGATAGAAGCAGTTGGAATCCTGGATTTCCAGGGTCTTTTCCAAGAGAGCTTCTGGTTCTATGACACATCCCTAACTCAACTCTCCTTATTTCTGCCCCAATAATAAAAACAACCAAAATAATAAAACTCAAGTGTGTCTTTCTCCAAAGGTGCTCTTCTTAAACATTTTGCTATACTGCCTCTTCTATCAACAGAGAGCAGTTTGATCTGTGTTTTCCTTCCTCATTTCACAAGGACTGGGCTGACTTGAAAGTCAAGGTTAGAAACCTCAAAACGTTTTTAGACTTCTGACCCACTCAACCTCAGCCAACACAGACTGCCTCTAACGCATGTCAAAAATGTTTCCAGTTGTTTTGAACAATCACAAGGATGAAGTTCTTCCAGTACTTTCTTAAAAAATCTGTTCTATAACTACCTAACTCTAGTAGAAGTTTTTTTTTTTTTCTGAAGTGTAGCCTTTTGGGGATTCCTCCCCTTCCCCCTGTCTCCATCCCTCATTTTTGCCCTTCTTATAGAATTATACTGAAAATCAATCCTAAGATTTATTATTTATAGTTTTAATATGATTTTGTGCTATGATCACACTTATCATTATTGCTGGTATAAAAGGGGGAAAAATATTACTTTCCAAAGAGTTGGCACTAGAATTATTCTTAAAATGGGGAGTATCTTTGATTGGGGCAGGAGATGAAAGAACTCAAGAGCAGAGCATCCGCTGCCTCCAGAGCTTCAGGGAAGGGGGGGAAACTGCTCCGCAGCAAACCAGGAGAGAAAGGTATTGTTCAGGAGCTGGAAGCTGTAGAAGAAAGAAGAAAGGGAGGAGAAAGGAGCTAGGGAAAAATGTAATTGGCTTCTGCATGGGAGAAGGACGGAGAGAAACTTCTGGTGAGTGACGGTCAAATTCTTACACAGCCACCATGGAAACTTTACTCCGACCTTGTTTCTTACACCAAAAATGAAGGGGAGGGGGCTCCTAAGAAGTCTGCTGAGAAACCACATGAGAAAGTGGAAGGGCCAGTAAGATTATTTTGACTTCTGAGGCAAGATCTATTTCAGGGGAGCAGATGGAAAAATCAGGAACCAGAGATGCCAGTTTGATCACAGGGTTATACCAGAGAGTGACTCAACACGATGGCAAAGAGCAGGATGTATCACTCACCCACATCACTGAGTTAAAAAAAAAAAAAAAAACTTTCAAGAACAAGAATATCTAAAATGCAATAGTGAACTATACAATATGTGACGCGACTTCAGATTTTCAGTAAAATCCTGTGTACTAAAATAAGGTTGTGATTTTGTGTCTGTGGTATGTGTTTTAGTAGGGCCTTAGTTTGGGGTTGGGGGACAGAGAGTGTGTGTGTATTTTTGTGCATGTGTGTGTGTGTGTGTCCGAAAGATGATTAGGTGTGGATCAATGTGGTGTGAATCAGAGACAACAGCAAAGGTCTCATGATAATCGTGAAAATATATGCTCCCTGGAAAGCTCAAGAAATCTCCGAGAAGGATTTAAACTTTTATAGGGCATAGAATGAAGATTCAAATCAATATAATGTAGACCTCAGGGGACTAGGAGTCCCCAAATGGTATCTGGGTTTTACTTCTTTCCCAAATACTATTTGCATAACTCCATAGTGTGCTAATTATGTTCTACTCTTCATATATTTATGAACATCTTAAAGTTCTTTCAAAATCATTTCTAAGGAAAACAGTAATTTCCATAAAGAATTAAATATGTAACCCTCTCTTGGAAGAACAGGGTGAGAGATTGTCATCTCTAACGAGAGACAGAATTCTGGAATAGATTCCAGAGTCCTTCCACTAAGGGAAAGGAGTAATTTTTCCTGCCATCACATCCAAAGTGACTATCACAAATACTGCATATCTACTATTAGATAAGTCACCGCATCAGGGATGTTCAACCCTTCACATTGCAAACTGACCCAATACCGGGCAAAGTCAACACAGGGACATGATTTGATTGCACCTTTTCCCTTTTTGACATTTACCAGCCTCAACGATATCTAACCTGGGAGTCATCAAATTGAGGGTACCGCGCCAGGACGCAAGCTAGGGAACTAGATATATTTATGATAAGCTTTCAAGTATATCCACAGAAGGTGTATTAGGAAAACCACATTTTAGCTTTTTCTTCAAAACATTTCTCCACCATCACTATATCAATGCTGTTAACAAGTAGAAAAAAACATTAATTAGGATTTCACTGCTTAGTTCACCCTTCCAAAAAAAATTACAGTGGCCAACAAACACAGAATGTAAGAAACAAGAAAGAAAAGCAAAAACCCATATATTAGATATAACTGCTCCCTGATCCTTTCCTTTCTCAACGGCCATGAACACTGTCGCCTTTCAGCGCAAGTTCTCAGCCATTTAGCCCCCTTCTAACTTCCCTGACAACACCAGGGAGCAGTCGGAGGTTTGCTGTTTTCATATTAAAAGAGTAGACAGTGTTACATTCGCCCCACAGTTAGGAAATTCCTACATAAGTGGTATTGTTCACAAGAATAACTCCATCCACAAGCCACTCTGTAGCGGTCCTGTTTTCCAGGCTCAGCTGGACCTCAGCACAGTGATTGCAACAACAGAAGAACTTGCCATGGCTTGGAGGCCTGCTGATAATTCACGAGGAAGGGCCTTTTACCTTCTGCATTTGTAAAGCCATGGTTGAGAAAATTTATCTTATACCATGGAACGAACTGTACATCGTTTACTAAGCAGTTGTCTTAAGAAAAATAAATAATTGAATAAGCAAAAATAAAAACTATAGATAATTCAGAGAGTGATTCTGGCGTACTACAGTGCTTCCAGAGCCTGGAGAGACCAGGGTGGTCATGGCTTCCAGTCCACAGCTTTTCCTTCTTGTCCTGATTCTCACTTCCATTTCTGAGATTTCAAAATGAAGATCCCAATTGCATAATCTTTATCTCATCCTCCTCTGTGGTTTGGAGATTAAAGTACAGAGCCTTTCTCCTTCACTGTGCAGGTTCCACCAATTGTACACAGATTGCTCTAGATTCTGGATCCCATTTGCTAGTTCACAAGAGCTAAAACTGCTGGAGACCTTTTTCCAACGTGAACACAAGGCCCTCTGCCTCCGATAAAAACTATAAATGCCTCGGCACAATCCAGGGACAGTGTTGGAGATCCTGCTGGCTTTAGCTCAGGAAAGACTAGCCTCCGAGTTGTGAAGACTCTCCTTTGCCCAGAAGCCCTTCTGTGTGAGCTTCTATCAGCAAACACGTCGGCAGCAGCGGCTATCAGCCTGCTCCCTAACTACTGGGTACCGGGGAGATTATACAGGGTCATAACGCTTGACACTGTGGGTATTTTTACAGAGTAGAGAAAAAACCACGGTGAATCACTGGGATATCACCTAAGACCTAAGCTTTGAAATCCGTTGTGACCTTTCACACACCTACACGGGCATGTAATAAAACAACAGTTTTGCAAAACAATAGCTACCCATATCACTTGCAGTGAATTGTAATATTTTTCTCTTATTTCATTTTTAAGAGTGTTGTATAATCTTCTAAATATATATTTTTTGAGTTGCAGTTACAAAAACAGCCAATATAAAAGGTTAATGAAACAGGTGGAATAAAATTAAGTTGATCTATTTACAGGAAATCTGAGAAACACTAGTGTGGAAGTTTTAGATGTCACGTTCTGTTCCCTTAGGCACTAAGATGATTCCATTTATACAAAATTCCAAACACAAAGGTCTAGGGACATCCATTGAGTTTTTATTAAAGGAGAAGGCAGTAAGACTGCAGGGGGGAAAAAGTAGTATTTCACTTCAACTCTGAATAAACCCATAATTTAACAAGGTTACACTGCAATGGGGAAACAACGGACAGTGTGTGTTCTAATCAGGGATTGTAAATGGAAGCAAGAGGTGATGTGGTCTGGGGGCAAAGGAGGAAAGGAGGCAAAGTGAAGTGTTTTGGTTCAAGCACATAATTTAATTGGCTCACCCCTGAAGCCGATGGAGAACGTTCGGTGGCTGCTGATCAGAGTGCAAAGAGGAGAACAGAGACTCCTGCAGTTCAGGCCAGAGGTCAAGATCCAACAAAGTATCTGCGCATTCTTATTACATGGGTCCCAGGCAGAACCACAAGAGCTTTCTTCCCAATTGCTTATAACAGCTACATCACTCAGCAACATTCTCAGGGCTGAAACCTTGTCTCCTACCTGTTTGGAATCATCTCCAACAAAGCTAATGGCAGTCAGAGACGAGTAACAACTAGGCAGGGGAAGAGCTATGACATCTTTCCATTCTTTAAGAGAGAGGAGAGTTAATTAAAAGATTGCAAGGTTCCAATAACTAGATTTCACCTTTAGATCTCCCCATATATTAAAAATGATATAGTCGAGCTTGTGCAAAACAGTTTCCCCCTTCTGAAGCCTTCAATAAATACTCTGTATAACACTAACATTTTGATGGTTTCATTCAATGTCCAAAATCCAAATCGTTGCAGATAGAAGAGGAACCTAAATGGTCAACCTCTTTTTGCAAAAAAAAAAAAAAAAAAAAAAAAAAAGTAGTAATGGTTGCTGAAACGCCAGTATCTGCAATGGCATAAACAATGACCATTCAACTAATGAAGATTCTACAGCATCAGGTTGTACCTTTGTAAGTTTCAAAAGGATGTCTAGGTTGAACTCATTCTAGTAAGGTCTAAATAGAAATTTGGGCACTTCCAGCACCATCATAGTAATCTCTCTCTACCCCCTCCCCTAGATCCCCCCCACTGCACACACACACCACATACACATGCGTGCGTGCACACACACCCCTCTACCTCTATACTCCAACTGCAGTTCCCAGACATTATTTATCCCCATCAAGATTTGGCATCCAAACATTAATATGATGGCTATGCTTTGCTCTCATTTTTATAATTCCAACCTTGCACGTCTATTGTTTAGAAGGTTAAGTTAAATTTACAGAGTCTTCTGAATTCTATATATTCTATACAACACAACCATTAACAAATTTCTTTCTGGAGATTTAAATGCCAGGATTAGCAATGGCAGTACCAAAATTATACCCACAGATAAATAGGAATAGGCCTCTGGTAATGGTTTTGTAAATTAAAGTATTTCATCTGATTGGCCCATTTACCTAACATTATTATTTGCCCTTGGGTTAATCTAGAGAAAACTCTCAAATTAAGAGCCAGTATGTTAACTGGATGCGAACTTTGATATCATCTAGTCCAAGTGCATCATTACACATCAAATCCAACAGGCTCAGCCTCTTGACCTCCTAGCACCATCAACTAGCATTGTTATGTACCTCTTTACTGAAATTTCCTCATTCGTAGGTTTCCATAATTTTAGTTTTTTTGGCTTTCCTCTAACCAAAAACTTCCTTTGCACTACCAGTCCCCAAAATGCTGTCTCTTTCTCCCCCTCTATTCTCACCTCACACCTCCTTTGGTGTTGGCCCCATCTATCCATCCTCATAGTTTCAACTATCAGGACTATTTTAGTGGTGCCAACATCTTATGTGTCCAACCTCAGTGATCTCAAATGCAACATGCCCAACACTGAATCCAAATTTTCCTTCCAAAGCTTTTCTTTTTCTTGTATTCGTTTGTTATAATGTCTCATTCACGCATCCAAAACGTCACTTTTCAGTCCACCCTCAAATTCAGACATTAATTTCTAGAAATTATTTCTGCATCTCCAGACTATTGTTATCAGCCTCATAAATAACATTTTCTAAAACCAATGTCTCCTATGCAATGAAAAACAGTTATTTTATCTATCTTAGCATTCAACATTCCTAGAAATCAAGGGTGACATCAGTTTAACGTGATCTATACAGCATTATGATATTAGGTATTAGCACGTAGAAATACTATATTACAGAGAAAAACTATAGGCTTTGATTAAAATAGGTGTGAATAATCCTAGCATCACATATTACTTTGCTTTAATAGCAAATGATTTTATAGCGCTTATTACATGTATAAATGCTTTACGTACATTTACCCATTTAATTCCCACAAGAATTCCACGAAATAGGTCCTATTATTATTATTCT
Organism: Equus asinus; assembly: GCF_041296235.1. NCBI lineage: Eukaryota > Metazoa > Chordata > Mammalia > Perissodactyla > Equidae > Equus > Equus asinus. Next base: position 30,449,375 of record NC_091792.1, read on the forward strand.
CATTTTATATACATGGAAACTGAAGCAGGGAGGGTGGCTATCTTGTCCCAGGTAGCAAAGCTTTCATGAGGAAGAGCTGGGATTAGTGTCTGCACAGTCCGGTTGTCATCTGGCTCTACATACCTAACCATACAGCCCACCTAAATAATGATGTGACAGGCTAGCACCATGCCTAACCTACTGTAAATTCCTGACCAATTTTAGTTTCATTTTGTACATAACGGTGCTTGGGTGATGATGATACATGCAAGTGGTCATGAGGTCTGCTACAGCATCTCCTGACAATACTCCCCTGCCACACGGACTCCATGAAAAGGGAATTTTATCTGTATGGCATATTATCCTGCTTTCCACATGAGCAGAATTTCCAAGACAATTAGAAAAGATCAAACCATTTTAACCATCTATTGATTTATCCATTCATATGGGATATATATATATGTTTTTCTCTTTTGCTGAACTGTTAGAATGTCATTATACGGGGCTTGAGGCAAAGGCAGAGAGTTCGCCAATTTTGTTCTTTCAGATCTTTCGGCCGTCTTTTGACAGCTCCCAGTATGTCAATGACATTTTCTACCACAATCAGCGTGGTTCACATTGTATTAGCTTGTTCCACTTCTCCCTCCCCTCTGCTAATCTCGGAAGCACTGCTCCGACAGCGAAGTTCATACAGTTTCCTCTTCAGCATCACATCTAGGGAGGAACGGTGTGAAACACTCTCCAAATATAGCTCACATCTCTCCAGCACTCTCGGCTTGTGCCTGCTTCAGACCTCAGGAGTACGTCTGCTTACAACTATTGGGGTAGTCCAGACTTCTTCCCAGTTCTTCCAACTGGGTTAATTCTTAACATACCCTAGTTGGTACCAGCATGGTTTTGTTTTCTTAAGTTTCTTCTAGCTTAATATTGTTTTCTATTTCAATAAATTCTATGTCTCTCCATTGTCAGCTACACAGGGGTTCTTAGATTATGCACTGGTGCATTATCAATATTTTATAATCATATATTTAATAGTAATTTATTTAGCACTTAGCATGTGCCAGGTTCTACTCTAAGTGCTTTACATGCATTCTCAAAAAATTCTCACAACTTATGGCATATTGTATTTCAGCAACTCTACGAAGATTTTTTCTTTTTCTTTGTTTTTTTTTGGTGACGTAGACTGGCCCTGAGCTAATATCTGTTACCAATCTTCCTCTTTTTTTTCTTTTTCTCCCCAAACCCCAGTACATGGTTGTATATCTTAGCTGTAAGTCCTTCTAGTTCTTCTATGTGGGATGCTTCCACAGCGTGGCTTGATGAGCAGGCAGTGTGTAGGTCCACACCCAGTATCCAAATTGGTGAACACAAAGCAGGGCAGTCAAACTTAACCACTACACCACCGGGCCAGCCCTGAAGACTGTTTTTTTAAACATTTTAACATCTCTGAAACCAAGATGCTTCTTACAATCAATACCATGTCAAAGTTGTGATTTCTTTTCTCAGGGTAGGCAAAATATTGTAAAATCAGTGGCATTTTAGATTCAATGAAATTTGGTAAGTACCATATTTATCACCATTTTAAAGTTGAAAACACTGAAGGCTCAACATGTTAACAAGTTAACATGTCAAAAAGCTAAATAAATACGTATTTTGAGAGAAGGAACTTTGACTTATCTTCCTTTTAACAGTTAATTGCAGCACAAAGACAGGGCGTCCATCCCATTATATGTGACCACAGCTCAGGCTCTGGAATTTCACTGGGGCTCAAGTCTCAATTCTGCAACTAAATTAAGAGTGTGATTTGGGGCACGCTGCTTAAACTTATTAACTTCACCTGTAGTCAGAGTAACAATCCTGACTCCAGAGGGTCTTTGAGATGATTAAGTGAGATAATCTATGTGAAAACTCATAGCACAATGAGACACACAGTGGTCAGTGAAAGACAGTGATGATGATAATTTCACAAACTATAATAAGGGGAAAAAAAGGAACTGATTAGATCTGTTTTGCTATTTGCCCACAAGCAAATTTTACTCCAAATTATATAATACCAGTGGCATGATTCTCATTGTTCCTCTTGTACCAAGAACATTTTGTATGGTATAAATTCCAGTTCCAAACTTGCTGAGAGGTCTACTACCTATTTTAGCTAGCACCCTGCAGTCACTTCAATTGTATAAAACATATTCTGAGCATATGCTTTCTTTGTGGAAGGTCCTGTTCTTTGAACTAGGGGGGACAAAGGAATCAAGGATAAATAAGGAATTACCCGGCCCTCTAGTCACTTTAAATCTAACAATGGGTATACACAAACGTAAGACTCATGGCAAAATATGGTAAATGCTTTAAAACAAGTACAGATAAAAAGTCTTTCAGAGAGGGGCTGGCCCTGTGGCCAAGTGGTTAAGTTCGCGCGCTCTGCTGCAGGCGGCCCCGTGCTTTGTTGGTTCGAATCCTGGGGGCAGACATGGCACTGCTCATCAAACCACGCTGAGGCAGCATGCCACAACTAGAAGGACCCACAACGAAGAATACACAACTATGTATCGGGGGGCTTTGGGGAGAAAAAGGAAAAATAAAATCTTTTTTTTAAAAAAAAAAAAAAGTCTTTCAGAACAAGTAAGGAGGAGTTCACATCTAGAAAGGAGCATAAGGAAATTCCTCAGAAAAGAAGTAGCATTTAAGATGGGTTTGAGGGCAAGACAAGAGATGGCAGGTCCTAGGGCAATCCTAGGAACAGAACTGCATAACCAAAAATAAATAGGCTGATTTCTTCTTCTACCTATGCTGGAACTGACTGTAACAGAATAATCTTCCATTAACAACAATAAAAGGTGGATTAAAAAAGACAACAGGGCTGGCCCAGTGGCGCATTGGTTAAGTGCGCACGTTCTGCTTCAGAGGCCCAGGGTACTCTGGTTTGAATCCCGGGTGCGGACACGGCAAGGCTTGGCAAGTGATGCTGTGGCAGGCATCCCACATATAAAAAGTAGAGGAAGATGGCCATGGATGTTAGCTCAGGGCCAGCCTTCCTCAGCAAAAAGAGAAGGATTGGCAGCAGATGTTAGCTCAGGGCTAATCTTCCTCAAAAAAAAACAAACAAAAGCGGACAAATAGCTTTGTAAGATTCTGACAGTAATCAAGGCAACAAGGACATGAGGAGCCAAGATCCTAGAAAGAAGGAAAATACACTGAGATGAGCCCAACATTTGCTTTTTTTTTTTTTTCTGCCTCAGGGAATTTGCCAATTTGGGTCTCAAACCATTAGTGATCAAACAGAAAGCAGCACCTTGGGGCTTGTTGCAGTCTTACTGGGTTGGGGAGAAAAAAAATTGGAGTTCACAGCTACCAAAGTTGCTAGGATTTGAGAAATCAAGCATCAGGATAAAAAGGAACCACAGAGTAGTGAGAACTTTCTGCAAGCAATTTCCTCTTGAGACCTTTGATGACTCCTATGCCGCTCATTATCAGCGCAAAATGCTTTGAAACCAATCAGAAAGCGGCTGTTAAGAAGTTAAAAAGCTAAACAGCTATTTCTACAATCTCAGAGTACGGGAGGGCAAAAACAGCTGTTTGGGATCCATCAAGGAGGAAGTTCCCTGGTAAATAATCTGGAGGGCCATGCCCCAGGAGTAAGGACAGATGGGAAATTAACCAGCACACACACAACCTACAACACACAGGACAATAAAAAATTATCGGGCTGAAAATGCCAAGAGTGCCAAGGTCAAGAATTCTGCCCCAGAGGAAACGGTCCCTCCATCATTCACAGATAACACCCAAGGGCTTTTCCCTCCCAACTATACGTAGCACTTGCTGTGTGGTCTCCAGCAAGGCAATAAGCAGTTGGAGCTTCATGTTTTTCAATGATAAAATAAAATGATGAATTCATACTTTTAGCGATAAAATAAGATGATTAAACTTGATGATATCTAAAATCTTTCCTTTCAGGAAGAGTCTGTTTTTATTTTGTGGTTAATTTACAAATAATACAAGTAGTATCTGGGTAATTTTGATAATACAGAGAGAAAAAAATACAAATCCATCAACCTACAGGCAGACGTAAGCACACCTTGTGAAGGTCTTTTTGGGCTAGCTGCACGTGGGGAGATCTGTGCACGGGGTAAAACAATGTATATATGTTAAGAAAATATTTTAGGGAATACTAATACTAATAAGAATCTTACAAGTGAAAGTACTAGGATTTACGTTAAAATAAGCAACAAAAAGGGGCTGGCCCCGTGGCCGAGTGGTTAAGTTCGCGCGCTCCGCTGCAGGCGGCCCAGTGTTTCATTGGTTCGAATCCTGGGCGCGGACGTGGCACTGCTCATCAGACCACGCTGAGGCAGCGTCCCATATGCCACAACTAGAAGGACCCACAACGAAGAATACACAACTATGTACCGGGGGGCTTTGGGGAGAAAAAGGAAAAAATAAAATCTAAAAAAAATAAAATAAAATAAAAATAAAAATAAGCAACTAAAAGGAACACTAAAAATTAACAAATGAATTACCAAGCATGAGGACTCACAAATGCAATTAAAGAACATCTTATTTAAAATCAAGGGTGTAGTAATTAAATAAGCAAGAAAAACTGTTCTGGGATTAGAGGAATCAGGCATCATCCAAATTCAATTAAAATTCCAAACTACGTACTATATATACACGTATACACACACATACTTTTAATTCCCACAATGACAGTAACAACGTCATTCTTTTATTTTGACTTTGAAATACTTTTCGGGTAAATGGGATTTGTTTTTGGTTTGCAAATGTTAACAGTAATTACAAATTTAGGAAAAGCACAGCAGGATAAATGTGAAGGGAAGAATTTATTCATAAAAGTAGAAATAACATTTAGTGGTAGATCCTTTTCCTTTAACAGCATTAATAAACAGGGGCCTGACTCAACTCTCTAAGAACATCATCATTTTTAACTAATGGGAATAAATCACTCTGAGAACTATAACTATTCTTTAAGCCAAAAGATACAGGCAAGGACTATAACCTACCAAAGATATTACCATATCCACAGGCGGCAAGGTTTGACTTGTGAAATAATTAAATCCATAGTAATTTACACCTTATACTTTAATAAGAAATATTTCTCATGCAAAAGAATTGTATTGCTGCAAATACACAATAAATTTAATAACAATGGAAAATTACTGTTACCTAATCCTTATGGGAAACAGTGTTTTCCGACAGTTTATCATCTTTGAAGTTTTTTTCACTTATAAAAAAATACTTTGAAACATAAAAATTAGTAGAAAGTTAAAGAAATCCTACAAGCCTCACAATAGGTGAAATTTATATATATCTGGATTAAAATATTAGCGTTGCTTACGTCCATCTGTGATTTGGGGCAAGTTTCCAATTCACAGGGTCTGTGAAAGGAGTAAAGGATGACAGACACCTAAGGCAGTGCCTGGAGCCTTATGTGTTCAGAATGAGTGTCAGTTCTCTTCCTTCTAATATTTATCCAATCCAGCAAAGATTTGCTGAGTTCCTCTAACGAACAAGGTGATGAATTTAAACTTGGAACCACAAGAGATGCTTTGCAGAAAGGATGTCTTGGTTTATTCAAAAAAGGAGACTTTTCCTCAGTAGTCTGCCAGGGGAAGAGATGAAAGGGAATGTGAGAAACCGAACTCAGCGACTATTTAGAATGGCCAATGCGCCCGTCACATAGTGGCAGCTGACAGGCTCCCCAGCGGTCATTTAGTCATCTCAGTTGAAGCTCTTTTGTCAGAGCTCCCCAGGCCCTGGTCTCAGGGGAACTGGTGTCAGGACTGCTGTACAGCCCCAAGCTCACGAACACCAAGGCATAGTCTGACTCTATCCATCACCAAGTTGCTAGACAACCAGGCACTGGCAGGTGGAGAGGGTTATGTCACACTCACTTGCATTTGAACCCTGCTGCCCTATGACCTTGGCAACTGAACACAAACAAGTTTTGAATGACCCTGGGTTCCTCGTGTCTCAGCTTTTTCTCAGCCTGGAGCATGTTAAATAATGGCAAACACTGTACACTTACGTTACGGATGACTCGCTACCTGGTGTTGAGATAATACCTTATTCAAACTGTCTGCCAGCTACAGAAGGGCGGTGTGTCTGCTTCACCAGAAATTCCCATTCCTCTGAAAAAGATGGATGAAATCTGGGGCTGAGACACCCAGAGGCACAGGACAGTGGAATGAACGCTCCATGGCAGTGACCCCCCAATCAGTCTCCCTGCGTGACAACACATCTCTTTTAGCAACACAGTGGTTACCAAACAAGCCAGACGAGGTAATGGCCTGTTTCAGGGCTATTGTTCCTTTGAAAAATACTGCCCCATTTCAGTTACCAAAATCAATCAATCAAGGGCCAAAGTTTGAGCTGTTTTTCTGTTTTCTTAAATTGTTCTAGCATAAATGTGATGAACTGCAAACAGGAAACACAGCAGAATATATCTGCACGAGTCAATGAACCGCAATTGTTTTAACATAACACTCACAGCATGCACTGTTCCAGTATCTTCACCTGCTCATAAATTTCATTTTAATGCCAAAATACCACTTATTCTGGAGTGCACAAACTGTACTGTAGTAATTATGTGCCACCTTTTCAAAAACTAAATATAAAAATAGTGAGCAGGCTCATGGTTCAGCTATGGTTCTAAATGAATTCTAATTAGCTTCACTAAAGAAAATGGCTTTTTTTCCCCTCTTATGGACAACATAATGTATTTTTCACAGAATGACTAAATTAATAAAATACAAAAGTCTTCCAATGAGTAATAAACTGGGATATACTTAATATAGTATGTCAGTAGAAAAGAGAAAGTTGATTATGTGCAGAGAGCAGTAAGCCAAATTACAAGAGTCAATTTAGTTTTACCAAAGAGAATAAGACTTTCTAATTTAAAACAATCGAGTTTTAATTAGGTGAATGGTGTCTCAAGATAGTCACAAAGGTCAAGCGGATGAAAGAGACTAATGACTTCCTAATCTACAGAACTTGGACTGCAATAAAGCATCACTTCATGCTTTTTTCTGAGCACGGCCCTGTGAGAGGGATAGTTACTCACCTGCATAAGTTTAGTGTTGCGGGGGATTAGAATTGGCCACCTCAAAATATATCTCTTTGGCTTGATTATTTTTAAGAACAAAAGACTCTGAAAGAAATTCTGACCCTCCCCCTAACCGCCCAAAAGGATTTAAGATAGAAGGCCTGTTTCAGGAAGGAGCTAATACCATACCATAACTATAGCATAATGTAAAATAGGTGTGATAGACAAAAAGGCACCAGCAAACCCATTTTTATCAAAGTTCTGTCTCTTGGATCACATGGTCTATAGATGGCCCAGCAAACGCTTGTTTAACAAATGTTTGTATTTCCATCTCCTATGTAAATTGTCTTCCTCCCCTCTAAGTCCCAAACCACCACCCCAAACATCCTCCTTTGTCTTTAGCTAAAGATGTATTTAAGGTGGTGGCTTTGGCCTTTCTGGAGAGTTACTCAGTTTTCCTGGGTTTCTCTCATGTATACATGTTATCAAATTTTGTTTGATTTTCTCCTATTATTCTGTCTCATGTCAATTATAATTCTTAGACCAGCCAGAAGGACCTAGGGAATAGAGGAATTCTATTCCTCCCTACCATGTTTGCAAGGTGAACTTTATAGATGATTATTTCCTTTAACCACTTGGTCTAAACTCCAGGTACCTCCCACCAGGTAAATGGCATAAAGATGGAGCATGACTAATCAGAACAACTATTACCACAGATGGGGAAACATTCAAGAAACCTGTGCCAGTTACCAGGCTAAGGGGCTGCACACATAAACCACCTTCACTCAGGAAGCTCACAGTCTGGCAAGAGAGACAGCCAGGTAAGGAATTAATCTCAATAAAATGGAATAACTGGCATACGATAAATGCATTTATGAAAGGAAGGAAGAACAAAGTAATGATATAGTATATATATATATATATATTCTTTAAAAATGAACTACTAAACTGATAAAGATATCACCTAATTGCTTCAAACTCTCATAGTTCTTCAGAGCTAAAATGTAAAGGCATGCAAATATACGGGCGATTAAGTTCATTCTACAGCCAACTTCCATTGCTGCAACAAACAATTGTTTTAATTCCTCTTCTCTTATTCTGATTTAGGGAAAACTTGAGCTTTCTCTCATTGCCCCAAGGTCACAACTTGGCATATCTCACTGGTCATTTGTCATTTGCTATTTCTTTCATTTGGAGAAATCCTGACATCCTCCTTCCTGTTCTATTAACTTCAGATTCTTCTGGAATGAAGCAATGTGTGCAAAGATAAACATACTCATGCATAAACTCTATAGGTAGGATTTACTATGAACCTAGTAACACTCAGGTCCCCTTGAAGTATCAAGTCTACCACATGCCCAGCTCACAGTGAAAACATCCGGGCAGCACTATGTCCAGCTACTTCTTTTGGATTTCTTTCTGTGTTTGATAACAGCTGACTCCAAAGGGCATTTCTATTCCATTATCTGTAACAAGTCCCCTTGCAGACCTCCAAACAAAGCTCCTCAGAGCCTAGAAGCACTTGGTTGTAGGTATTGGAGAGTAGGCATCCAGGTCTCAGAAACACCAGTAGGACAGCAGGAGAAGATCTCAGGAAATAAGGACTGGCTTCCTGCTCCAGACCTCCCTACGTTCCCAAAGGGAAGCCAAAAGAGAAAGGGCTCAGGGCACCACCCTTTCCCTAGTCGCTATTCTCAGCAGCTGGAAAGGGCCTATCACAAGTTACCTTATCAAGGGTTGAGTTCAGGTTGGAGAGTAGATGAATCCCTTAGCACTGGCCCAGCAAGAATAGCTCTGCTGTGCACAACATAAGGAATGAAGTTTGCAATCACTCAAATTAAATCTTGCCTTCAATGTAAGGCAAATAAAGTGTATGTAACAGGAAGTCATTACTTCGTCCCTTAAGTGAGCAAGGCACCTGAGAATTACGGATGGGTACAGACGCTACCATTCATTTATCTATTCACATTTTTTATATTTACTGGATGGCTTTTATGTGCCAGGCTCTAGGAATAGAGCTGTTAACAAGACAAGAACCTTGCCCTTGTGGAACTTATATTCTCATAGGGGAGACAGACAGTAATCAAATAAATGAATGAATGAAATTAAACAATTTCAAGTAGTGACAAACGCTATAATGAAAAATAAGGGAGAACAAGGGAAGAGAATGAGTAGCAGATGAAGTTATTTACTCTCTGATGAAGAGAGCAACTGAGCAGTCAGGAATGACGTGAAGGAGTGAGCCACATAAGTATCTGGGGGAAATTTGCAAAAATTGAGAGTGTTGGCTAGTAACTCTCTCTGCTCACTTGAGTAATAAAACCCCATGATTCTATAATGCTACCAAGTTGTACTCTGCTGGAAAATATTTCCATCAGAGTACAGGTGGCATAAGAGCAAGGTGAATTTGAAAAATAGTGAGTTAGTTAAATAAGGGGGCAACAGATAAAAGGCTATCAGATATTCTTGTTTGGGAGTCATTCTCAGATATTTCAGAAGCATAAAGAGATGGTTTGCCATGTGAAAAAATAATGATTCTATCCAAAAACTGGAGAAAAGATGGTTCCAAAGGCCGGGAGGTAGCAGCAAATTTGGCATATTTGAAGACCAGCAAGAGGGGCTGGAAAAGAGCGAGTGAGGGGAAGCATGGTGGGAAAAGAGACTGGACATGAAGCAGGGGCCAAACCAGGTCAGACTCTGGGAGCCACAGCAAGAACTTTGACCTGGTTCCAAGCATGATGCGAAGCCCCTGGAGGATCTGAGCATGGAAGTGATGTCCTTTACTTTTTAAAAGTTCATTCTGTCTACTGTATGTGGAGCAGACTGCAGAGGGCAGGAACAGAAGCTGGACATCAGCTGCACACCTGCAGTCAGCAGCAGTCCACGCAGATCATGATAGCTGGGACTCAGTTGGTGATAAGAGAGGTAGCAAGATGTAGCCACATTCTGAATGCTTTCTTTAGACAATAATTACAGCTAACATTTATTAAGTGCTCAGAGTTGCCCCTTTACTGCATTATGTAGTATAAGAGTTCACAAGAGCTCTGACGGATAACACAAGGCTCATTTACAAAGGAAGAGTCAAAGGCTTAGGTTAGTCACTTGCTTCTTGAGCTTCCAGGCCCTCTCTGCCCAGCAAGACCTCCAATTCTTGGCGGCTCCTCTTCCACTGCACTCACATCCTAGAATGGTGGAATCTCACTCTCACCAACCGAATGACTTCTAATTTCTATCTCCAATCCTAAATTGCTTCATGTCCCCCTAGGCAGGTGACTATCACGGGTCCAGACCCAGGTCAATTGTGTACCAGAATTGTCTTTTTCACCACCACCCTATACTGCCTCCCAAACTGGGTAACGACAAGCATGATGGGCAAAATGGGGTACTTCCTACTTGGTAAAAATACCATGGTATCTCTACCTCTTACGCCAAAAGTCTATGATCAGGATAATGAACATTTAGCATATCAGTGAAATTTCACCTGACTTAAGATGTCTGATCATTTCTGACTTCTTATTGTCCTCTTTCTGTTTTGCATAAGTATGTATGCTTTCCTGTACTTGCTATGTTTGTCATTTGTTTGTCTTGCTGGTCTCCCAAATCTGGCTATTATCAGCGAATCACTAATTCATATCTTGAGGTAATACCTAACTGTACATACCATCATAGTTTTAATCATTATACTTAGGAAATTAAAAAAAAATCTTTTTTTCATGTAGGATTTTGATATCGTCAAAGGAAAAAGCACTATTTCCTTAAATAATTAATCAAGAACCATGGGATATAAGAAGCTGAGAGACACTTCAGATTCATCCAGTGTGGTGGCTGTCCACCCTGGCTGCACATGAGGATCATCTGGAGAGTCCCTTCCCCCCACCAGACCAATTACATCAGAATCTCCCCGCAGGTGGGACCTGGGCAGCTGTCATTTTTAAACCCCCCAGGTGAGTCTAATGTGCAGCCAGGGTGGAGAATCACCCATCTAAACCAAGTTCCCCTCCAGAAGCCTCCTGCTCATCATTCTCAAATAAAAGAAAATGATACCCAGAGGGGGCAAGTGACTTGCCAACGGTGGGGCCAACGTGAGGTAGAACCACAACTGAAATCCGCTTCCTAACTCCCTGTTCAATTTGCTTTTAACATCCCCAAGACATAGATGAATGTAAGGGAACAGCAGGGGTTTCACCGGTTGTAACCCTGATGATTCTATCACCGAGGCTTCATTTCTTCTGATTCTCCACCTTCTGTCTTGCCCCAGCTGCCAAACTAGTCTAGCTTGGAGGAAAATGACAGAGAAAATTGTGCTAGGACCCCACAGCAGCAGCCCCATAAGCAGTACCAACAGCTGACAGATGTCCCTTCTCCTTCAAAGGAGAGCCATACTAGTGAGTGAGCATCTCTCTGAAGATATCACGAAACGGGCTATTAAAAAACCCTCCTCTACAGCTATGCACGAATAGCCCTTGACTAACCGGTGCCATATTCAGAAACTTGACCTATGAAAGTAATCATGGATATGCATCCATTTTTAGGTACATAGGATGGTTACAGCAGCATTGTTTATGCGGGGGAAAAGTAGAAACGTCAAGGAAATGTCAAAATGCACCCTTAAACTCAAAAAAGCTACGAAAATGTATGTAATATAGTCCCAATTTGGTAGGTAAATATGTATCCACATGTTGAAAAAATTCTAGAGTTGAGTGAGTAGTTGAGTTAGTGATGGTTATCTTCTCTCTTTTTAAATGTTCCATATTTTCAAAATATTTCATACAGCATGTTTTTTATTTAAAAAGATATATATACATACATATACACACACACACATATATATATATAAAATTGCTGGACAATAAACACATGTGCATAATTATATTTGGTTACAATTTTTTTGATACCTTGTGTTTTTCTGCTTGTTACCAGTATGTCTTTTTCCCCTCAGACCAAGGACATGAACCAGGCACCCCCTTCACAGCACATTCTACAAAATGACTAAACATTTTAATGGGAGACTCAAATTAGAATCTCTCTGACTTCATTTATCTAAGTCAAAAGCTAAGAAAATTTTTTTTAGTGTCAGAATATTTTTTCATGAAATAGAGACTAACATATTAACACAGTCCATCTTTCCACTCTCCAGGTTATTTAACAGATCTTAATATTTACTGAGCACTTTCCATGCATCAGGGATTCTTCGAGGCTTTGGGAACTTTACCATGAATAAAAAATGTCTAAAAGCTCTGCTTCTAGTGGTGCTTACACCCTGGTGGGAGGAGACAGATAATAAATGTGTTAATGATATGTAAAATGAAGCAGGAAGGGGGCAGGGCGTGCTGGGGATGGGGAGTGGGGGAGGGACGCTGCTATTTTAAAGAGAGCAGCCAGGGAATGCCTGAGTGATGAGGTCACAGAAGAGAAGGGACCAGAGAGAGGCAGCCAGTCCTGTGAGGATCTGGGAGGAAGAACATTCCAAGAATGTTCTTGATAAATAAAGGGGAAAATTCTCTTCCACTCTTCTTTGGGTCATTTGGAATTATATTCCTGACCGTAGGTGTAGTCAGTTCACGGCAACAGAATGGCCAGATGAATATCTTCTGTAGAAAGTAGGGACTGGGAAAAAGAAATATTTGAAGGAAAAAATAGGCATTTGTGTATGTACACTGACAACACCTCTGAAAACCCTCAAATCTGTGTCTTTTCAATAGTGCCTAAATGGACTGTGTGTGTAAAACACCATTTATGATGGAGAGATACCAAGCTGAATTGGCTAAGAAACAAAACATTTCCTGGATTTTACCTAATACATGTACTCATTATACATCTTTGCCTGGAAACAACATGAATAAGCCATACATTTAATACAAAAACTTCTAAAATTTTTAAAAGCATTCTGAAATAAAATTTATACACTAAATAGGAAAAAGCTTAACAATCCAATACATAAGCTTTAATTTTATGACAAATGATGCTTATTTCTACTGAAAAAGATTTTCTAAATACCCCTGTTATAGAATAGACAAGACTTTTTAATTATACTTATAGAAATCAATTTATAACCAATGCTTTTGAAGCAGTAAAAGAAATTTAATTTTCCTCTTTTATACAGAAAAAATAAGAACTAGATCTAAGCATAATCATTAATATTCTGACTTCAATCTATAAAGCATACTCATCCTACAATAAGTGAAACTGCCAAGTGATTAATTCCTCAAAGTTCAGAAGATTACATTATGCCTACAGACAAGGTTTCCATTTAATAGAACCACTATAATTGCATCTTAGTAGAGGAACCACACCACACAGCACAAGCCTTAGCTTTCTGGGTTTTGTATTACCAACAAAATCCTCAAGAGCTGAGATGACCTGAATAGGATTTGAATTTCATTTTTTAATTCAAATTTGCATCTCTCAATTTACATTACCAAACACAAAGAATTCCCGCATCACTTCAGCCACTCAGTAATAAGGGAAGATCCTCCTCAAAGTATATACAAGATGAAGTATCTCTTCTGGGGATAAACTGAAGACTCTCAGGGGCTCCCAAAACACCAAATTCTTTATATACGAAGTTTCATGTCCAGAAATGCAGCAATAATGGTTAAGCTCCTTCTTTTCAAAAGTTGAGACTGGTTTCTAAACAAATTAATGTGGCATCAGAAGCATAACTACTTCTTCCTAAAAAACTAGAAGAATGAGTTATAAAGCCCCAGGTTCTTTCTAAACCTTTCCAGATTTCATGGTCATAAAATTCCTTCCTTTTGAGAAGCCAGGGGATTTTGAAGAACAGAGGCATCAGGAGAGATGAGGATGGAATTCTTACTAAGGATTAGAAGGTAGAAGGTAGGATTTCTTCCAAATCCCCCAGTTATCTATATCTATGGCCTGAAATGAGTAAACAAGCCATACGGTTCTTGAAATGCCCAGGCCATATTAAGTTACGCTGCCAATAACGTTATTTAACACTGATGCTGAATTACGGCTTTTAATAACAGTCTAGAATTCCTGGCTATTGGATATCTGTCCACCAGTAGAGAGACAAGTAAAGATGTACAGTTTAGCACCAAATAAATAAATAGATAAAAACTCAGTGGGGCGGGTAAGATTGTTTTGGCCTGGGAGATTAAGACCAAGCATAAATGATAGCTTTTCCGTATGTATCTTAAGAGAAAAATGGAAGTGTGAACTGAGGCTCTTAAGAAATGGTTCTTAGGGGGGCTGGCCCCGTGGCCGAGTGGTTAAGTTCGCGCGCTCCGCTGCAGGCGGCCCAGTGTTTCGTCGGTTCGAATCCTGGGCGCGGACATGGCACTGCTCGTCAGACCACGCTGAGGCAGCGTCCCACATGCCACAACTAGAGGAACCCACAACGAAGAATACACAACTATGTACCGGGGGGCTTTGGGGAGAAAAAGGAAAAAATAAAATCTTAAAAAAAAAAAAAAAAGAAATGGTTCTTAGGGGGCCGGCTCCGTGGCCGAGTGGTTAAGTTCGCGCGCTCCGCTGCGGCGGCCCATGGTTCGGATCCTGGGCGCGGACATGGCACCACTCATCAGGCTACGTTGAGGCAGCGTCCCACATCCCACAACTAGAAGGACCTGCAACTAAGATATACAACTGTGTACGGGGGTGGTTTGGGGAGATAAAGCAGAAAAAAAAAAATATTGGCATCAGTTGTTAGGCCAGGTGCCAATCTTAAATAAATAAATAAATAAATAAATGGTTCTTAAATATCTAAATGATAGACAATCATGGACTCTCAGGCTTGGGAAGGCCCTTCAGACATCACCCATTGGAACCCCGTGTGTGCATCCTGCGCGCAGCAATTTGGTAACACTCCTGTTCACTTGCCATGTGAACGCAAGAGAGAGCTTCACCTCCCTGGAAACCTCTTCCGTTTCTCAACAGTTCTGTCCTTACGAATTTTTTCCCTTGACTAAACCAAGTCTCCTTTCTGTAACTTGTCCTCACTAACCCTAGTTTGACTCCATAATCCCCAAATACATAAGCCCTGGGGTTGAGGCAGGGTCATAAATGAGTGGAGCAGGCCAACAGCCAGACCTTAAGGAATGGCAACCTAGGCCAACTAATGGGCAACACTGCTCTGCTCCGACCGCCTGCTGCCAGGCAGGAACACAGGCCCTTGTCCGAGTTTCTGATGAGAAGCCAGAAATCTGAATTTTAGTAAAAATATCCTGATTTTTGAAGATATAAGGAATAAACTGTGGAGTTCAAACAGCTCTTAGAGATCAACTAATCCAAACCTCTCATTTTCTAAGTGAGAAAACTGAGGTCCAGAATAGAAAAAGTCACTGCCCCAAAGCCAAATGATTCATCAGACGTAGATCCGGAGGAGGAGAGCCCCACACGCAGGTCCCGTTTCTCCCATCACAAAAAATGCCGTCTGTAAGTCAACAGCGCGCTTGGCCTATAGACTTGTTAAGGAATTCTGAAATCGGAATCAGCTTCGGATCATTTCCTAATTCAAGTGATCACCGTCCACATCTAGTTTTTATGGCATCCCTTCAAATCGAGAGGGTCTATGGAGCAGGAGGTACAAACACAGACTCAGGAGACAGACCACCTGGGTTTGCAAGCCCGGCTCTACCCCTTAACACCTGCATGGCCAGGTCACCGCCCCTGCCTACGCCTCAGTTTCCTTGTCTGCGAAACAGGGATAATAAGAGTACCTATCTCAGCATTGTTGTGAGAATTAAATGAACTAATACACTTAACGTACTTCCAACATGCCTGACGCAGAGTAAGAGCTATGTGGGCAATTTTATTACTAACCAAAGAGAACTTAAAGGAAAATGTAAAACAAAACTGCCCTTAAATATTCTAGAAAAATATGAGTCCTGCAAGGAAAAAAATTCTAGCAGCTAGTTCTAAAGCAAAGGTGGATTTAGCAATTAAAGTAACGGCCATAAATGTAGCAAGAACCCATGAATTAAACTCTTAGTACCCATCTACATAGACTAGAGCCTAAGTTTCCAACCTGGGCCGTATACTCCATCCTGGGCTCCTCCTCACCGAGGGCCGAGATTACTCTTTTGAGAGTTACTGCAAACATCTCCTCCCTTCCTCCATCTCTAAGTCACTAACAGGGCAGCAGTCTCCCAAGAGCTCTTCCCAGACAGCTGGATTTTAGTTTCCTTTCCCTTTAACGACGTGCCAGCAATAGACAAAAAGAAAGCAAATGCACTCTTCAAAAAAGGAAAAAAAAGAAAATTTATCATTTCTTCAACATCATAACTGCCTCCGTATCTTATAGACCCACCATGTTTATCATATAGGTCCCAATTTAAGCCAAGAGAAAGCACAAATACAACAGGAGAATCCTAAAATGTTCACCAACCATCAGAGGGAGCTGGAACACCTGTCTCAAATCACAGAAACCACAGACAGAAACTGCCACGACCGCTCTGGCCTCTAAAGCATGAGGGGGGAAAGCAAGAGCTGGTTCCCAAGGCTGCCAGGGCCTCCGTGAGCCCCGGGGTTCTGATGATCCGGTTTGTGGCTCCTGTGTGTCACTAGGTACAATGCTCACAAAGGTTAACATTTATTGATGTCTACGTGCCAGCTACAGATGTAAGCAGTGTCCATGTATAACTCACTTAATCCACGTAAAAACAAAGTGAGGTAGATACTATTATCCCCATCTCACCAGTGACGCCCTGAGAGGCTGGGTAACTTGCTCAAAGGTCCACAGTGAGAAAACAGCAGAGCCAGGACACATACTCAAGTGGCTGGCTCTAGGGGCTACATTCCTAATTAACACCTTCCCCAAACTGACTCTAGAAATTTCTGACATCACTTTGCTCAGAGTATACTACAAGGAGGTTCACAGGTATCTGACAGGCTCCGAGGAGATAATCTAGGTCTCACTGTCTTTACCTGCACCTGAAAGTTTGCTTCTGGGGCCATCACCAGGCAGAGGCTGCGTTCCTCCACAGGTTTTGACTCTGGGCCCCCGCTGCTGCTCTTTCCCAAGGCAAACCCAGGCAGAAGCGCTCTAAAACACTAAAGCTTTCCTCACATCCTTTTACAGAAGACGTGTAAAATCTCTGGTCCATGGGCTTTTTCTTTTTTTTTTTTTTTTAATTGGAGGGGGTGAATCTCTTTTCTCTATTAATCCCTTTCTCTCTTCCCTAGGTCAAAAAGTGTATGAGCTGAAATAACAAATAAAGGCTAGCAAGGAGAAAAGGAGCAAAAAGAAAAGCAAAGAAAGAATTAAGATATGTTGGGGTTGGCCCAGTGACGCAGCAGTTAATTTCCCACGTCCCACTTCGGCAGCCCAAGGTTCATTGGTTTGGATCCTGGATGTGGACCTAGGCACCATGTGTCAAGCCATGCTGTGGCAGGCATCCCACATATAAAGTAGAGGAAGATGGGCATGGATGTTAGCTCAGGGCCAGTCTTCCTCAGCAAAAAGAGGAGGATTGGCAGCAGATGTTAGCTCAGGGATAATCTTCCTCAAAAGAAAAATAAAGAAAGAATTAAGATATGCTAATAACTATTAGTCATCAGGGAAATGCAAATTAAAACCACAATGAAAATACCACTTCACAACTACTGTGACGGCCAAAATAAAAAAAATAGTCAATAACAAGTGTTGATGAGGATGTGGAGAAATTGGAAGGCTCATACACTGCTGGTGGGAATGTGAAATGGTGGAGTTGCTTTGGAAAACAATCTTTTCCTCAGTTTTGAGGCAGTTCCTCAAAAACGTTAAACCATAGATTTGCCATGTGACCCAGACATTCCACTCCTAGGTATACACCCAGGAGAAATGTCCACAGAAAAACTTGTACATGAATGTCCACAGCAGTATTATTCATAATAAGCAAAAAGTGTAAAGAACCTATATGTCCACTAATTGATGAATATATAAACTGTAATGTGTACATACAATGAAATATTTGGCAACAAAAAGGAATGCAGAACTGATATATGCTACAACACTGATAGACCTTGAAAACACTACCCTAAGTGAAGAAGCCAGTCACAAAAAAACACATATTACTTGATTCCATCCACATGAAATGTCCAGAATAGGCAAATATACAGAAAAAAAAAAAAAAGTAGATTAGTGGTTAATTAGGGCTGGGGGCTTGCAGAGTAATGAGGAGTAACTGCTAATGGGCACAGGGTTTCTTTTTGAATTAGTGGTGAGGAATGTACAACTTTGTCAGTATAGTAAAAGCCATTAAATTGGATATTTCAAGTGAGTGGATTATATGATGTGAATTATCTCAATAAAGCTGTCATATTTAAGAAAAGATTTAAAAAACTGTTTACAAAGTAAAACTACTAGTCTATCTCAGGAGAATCTGTGTCTTTGCAAATGAGAAACCATAATTGCAGAAGTGGCAGAAATCCAAAATCATTTAAGCAGGAAAGGAAAAAAGTATCAGAAAGAAAGGCTATATGGAAAGGGGAAGGGGGAATGGTTTCTATTTAACTAAATTTCAAGATAGTGGATATGGAGGGGTCATGCCATGCCAAATGCACAGATATTACATGATGGGTTGCATAACTCTAAATTCAGACCTTCTCCTCACCTAAAAGCCATCATTTCCAAAAATAAAGGATCTAGAGGAGAGGTGAGATTAAAAAAAAAAAAAAATGCAAAGGCTGATGTTAACTTTTTTGGAACTTCTGAATTAAAAAATTCACAAACGTAAGGATCTGCTGGTATACTGCATCCCAAGTTCACAAAATAAGAATATCTGATTAGATCTAAAATTGCACACTTGTTTCCTAAGATGAATTTAGAAATCTGACTCAAACCTAACTAGAAAAAGTAAAACCTTCAAGTTCTGGAGCTAAGTGTTAAGACACTGACAGCCAGACCAGTGCTGGCACTGTTTGAGATTCAGGCAGAATTTAAGAGGAAGGAGAAGAGTTCGCCAAGCTACCCGGTCACGTATCTCCTTATAGTGAGACGTTAGCAGAAATCAATGCAATCTCTGACTAAAGTGAATACAGTCTCCTAATGTGGCAGTATGTCAAATGATAATGTGGAAGTTTCATGGCTTATTGGCAGATGCAGCATTAACACATTTCTGGAAACAGAACAATTAGAGAGTAGAGAATTTCCTTTACATTTTTTAGTCTTTAACTTTCAAAGGATTACTAAGCCCTTTACACCCACTATGTCTTAATCAAGCATCGTGTGGAAAATCAGCTCACTGGTTTCTTTAAAAACAGGCGAGCCATTAATTGATCCAATATGTTGGCAGTTTGGGAGAACCTTTTCAGACAGGAACAAATGACGCCTCTTTGTGCGCAAAGAAGCCAAGCTTAAGATTTCATGCAAATGCACAAAGAAACATTTAAAGAATCCCGCAAAGTCAGCTAACAATCTTCTGGGAGTTTAAAGAACAAAAAAACCTCTTTCACTGCGCCCCCGCCCCATCAAGGTCTAGCTATTAAATATGTTTATTTAAAGAAACTTTACATGACTTGAAGTGCTCTTCCACAGTCCCCTAAATCCTTGAATCTCATAAAGTGTAAGTAGTGCTCCTATGACTCAAGGTCAGAGTACAATCTTTTCCCCTACAAAACTGTTGAGCTCAAGAAAGTATCTCAAATGTTCCCAAATGCTCTATCATAACTTTTCGAAGTTAACTGTCTCTCCTCCCCTTCATTATGAACACACTGCATCTTTCTGGCCCATGTGTTAGAATTATTGAATTTTCCCCACCCCACCTGTTTGTATTAAGGTTCACAATTTCCTTGTCTAAAACAGCTGTTGTTAATTCCCAGCGGCAAACCAACTGTATGGGTTTTTTCACTAAGAGGTGACATGAGCTCTCAGAATGAAAACTTGTCCCCAAAGAAGGCACCCCTCTCTGCAAATGTAGCCAAAGCTTGGTGTTCCATTTCAGTAGTGTAATTGTTTATTTTCTTGAAAAGCCAGATATAATAATGTTTCTGATTAGGCGACTCCAGTCAGAAAACGCATCTGTCATTTCCTTGCCCTCCTTCTCCCTCTGGATGCCACCGCCTCAACCCAGGCACCCTTCTGGGGAAGGAGGAGCCACTTCTCAAGCACACAGAAACAAGCAGCAACCCTGGACCCAAGGAGTGCAGTCGGCTAAAACTAGCTGCTTACATTGACAAGCCTGGAGAGGAATTTTGATTGTTTGTTCCTACCACGGAAGCACTGCTATGTCAGGCAAATGGATAAAGAGCGAGTTTTAGGGCAATAATGTATTTCTGGTCCTGGCACCCTGTGATCATTAAGAAAAGCTTATTCTTTCTATCCTGAAATCCTCTCCTTCTCGCCAGAAAGAAAACCTTCAGCATATTGAACCTTCCCATCAAGCAAAGGAGAATGCAGTGCTGGAAAAGTAGGCATAACTTTATGACCACCATGCTCTTCTTGGCTTGTTGAGGATTGTTATTTACCATCGTGCCCGCCTGTCAGCTTCTCCGGATGACAGCTTGGCGGAGCACAGGATTCTCAATATTATTTACGACGACGTGCGTCAACCGGACGGAGGGGGGTGGACCTCAATCTCCCACGAAGGACTGAAACCTGACTTAAGGAGCGAGTTCGCAGCAGTGAGCTGCCAGCACCAGTAACTCTACCCTGATACACAAACGCCCGCATCAGGAGTGCACCCGAGTATAGAGCTGAGTTATCAGATCTACCGCTTCCAAACAGGTGCGGAGCCGGTCACTAACCCAGAACGACATCCGCGCCCCGCCCCACGAACCCTCCCTTCCAACATCCTCCTCGGAAAAGTTAGCCCACCTCGGCGAACCCTCGTCCGAGCGCCGCTATGCTAAGCGGAACACACTCTCTGATCCCCTCCAGTACAGTTAGTCCTCTCTTCTCTGCAAACCCTACGAAGTGACGCACAGCAAAACTTAATAGGTCCAGAGAACAGAGACGCGTCTTTTCGCACAGCACCGACTACCCAGAAAGGAGCGACGAGGCCGGCGCGGGACCCTTCTCGGTGCCTCCATCCCCTCCGACTCCCCTCCCCAGCGCCCGCCCCACACCCGCCCGGGCGGCTCACCTGCATGGGGCATGGTGATGGTCTCGTTGGTGTTGGAGCCCACGTTGAAGATGACCACAGCGGAGGCGTTCTGCAGGAACGCGTTCCGGATCTTATCCCTGTACGTGCAGTTGCCCTTGGGGATGAGGGCTATCCAGTTCTTGCCGTGGGCCGGGGCGGCGAACTTGGTGTTGGGGTCGCAGGCCAGGCGGTCATGGGCCGAGCTGGCCATGACCACCTCCCCGCGGGCGTCCTGCTTGGGCGAGTGCTCCCCGTAGCGCCCGCACTCGGTCTTCTCGGTGTGCAGCTCGGTGCCGCCGCCGCCGCCCGCCGCCCCGGTCCCGGGGTCCGGCGCGGGCTCGGCGTAAGTGATGTTCACGAAGGCGGTGTACCATTCCTCCTTCTCGGCCACGGTGAAGTCCAGGCAGAGCAGATGCACGAAACAAAAGGAAAGCAGCCATGTTGAGAGAGCCAGACTGCGGCACGCTTGGATGAGAGACATTGCCATCTTTATCCGCCGGGGCCCCCTCCCCGCCCCCCGCGCCCTCCCCCGGCCCCGTCCCTCCTCCCCAGCCCTGGCCAACCCCCGGCCGGCCGCTTCTCCTCCTCCTCCTCCTCCTCCTCCGGCTTACTCCCGGGCCCGAGGGGCCGCGGCCGGGACACGCAGTCGCCGCGGAGACCGGATTCCGGGCGAGCGGATGGTGCCGGCCCCTTCCCCTTTCAGCCGGAGCGCGGCGGCTGCATTTCGCTTACGGGCCCCGGAGGGGCGCAGGAGGAGGGGGCGCTCTGCGCTTGCCGAGGAGTCCAGCTGCCCAACGTCCTGCTCCTTCGCCCGGCTTCTCCTTCTCTCATAGGGGTGACACGGGGGCCAGGAGCGTGCGGGATGGCGGCGCTGCGCCCTCCAGCCCCGGCGGGCGCGGGCGCCGCTGCTCGAAGCCCGGGGTGCTGCCGAGGGTGTCCCGAACGCCGCCGCCGAGCGCTCGGGCGAGCGAGTCCGGCTACAGGCGAGGCGGCCGCTACTGCTGAGCGCCGCTTCCTCGGGCTGCGGGCGCTGCGCTCTTCGCTTCGCCGGGTGGCTGCGCCCGGCACACGCTTGCCGCGGGAAGGGCCGGCTCGGGGGTAGTGGGAGCGAGCGGCCAGAGAGGAGTACGCCGTCTGTGTATGTGTGTGTCTGTATATGTTTGTGTGTGTGTATAATGTGTGCGTGCAAGGAGGAGCTTAGTGTGATGTCAAAGATTCTGGGCTTCTCTTGCCACGCTCCCTGGGTTTCTCCTTGTGGGCAGCAGCGCCCCCTGCTGGGTCTCAAATTCAACCCAGTCTGCGATTTGGTCCAGGCGGAGGCAAAAGGGGAAGCGACCCCTTGACCTGAGAATACAGGAACAACTTCCTGCGCCTTAAATATAGCGAAATGTCCGTGCCTCTCGTAAACAACCTTCCAATTTGCAGGAGGAACTGCAGTGAACTCCCTAATTACCCATTCTAGGGACAAAAGATAGAGCCAGTTGGTCGCGAGGTCCTTCCAGCACCAGACCTGGAATATCTAGGGCAGTGACTATCAAATTTAAGTGTGCATCAGTGTCACCTGGGGGTTGTTAAAACTCAAACTGATGGGCCCAGCCACGGAGTTTCTGATTCAGTCCATCTGGGGTAGGGCTCCAGAATATGCCTTTCTAATAAGTTCCCACTTGAAGCTGATCTAGGGACCACTCTGTTAGGGTGAGTGTAGGAATAGGCTTCTTTTCTCCCATCTGAAAGCAAACACGTGACATTTGTTTTCTCATAGGATGAGTGTTTTCTAACTATAAGAAACTGGGTGAGATATTTCTTCACTGTGTTTATTCTGGTTGTCATGACTGGTAACAGGACTCGGCATCAATAGGCAAGGGAGGTTTGTTTGGGTTATTATTGTTTATAGTGTGTTCTCCAGTTGTGCATAGAGATCACAACTAGTCAGCAGAGAATACAGCCCCTCTCGAGTAGTGTTCTTAAAACTGACACAGCACAATTCATTACCAATTAAATGTTTGAGTCGTTCTTAGCCTTCTACACCAACAGTTTCTTTGGCTTGAGATACCTGCCATATAAAGACTCTAAAACAATTTCCGTGATGGTTCTCAGTCACTCACATTGTACTTCACACCTGGCACTCTTTCAGGGGACCCAGGACCCAGTTCAGGAGGGAAACGAAAGTCCACCTTTTCCCCAGGACCTTAGTATCACCTTAGTTTATGGCTTTTTGTTAATGACTGCCCAAGAACACAACTTCTCTTTTTCCAGCACCACTATAAACAGCTGTTGGTTGTTAGGGGAGAGCAAAGAATCTCAGCTATACCCGAATTAGAAGCAGGCACGAGAACTACTTAGGAGAATTTGTCTCTATGGTATTTGATGTGCTGGCTTTGCGTGTTTTCCTAACTTATTCATTTGAGAAAATAGGCTTCTAGGCAATTGGGACAGTGCTTTTTATAGTGCCAAATGCCAAACAGGCAAAAGTGGAGACTGTTTGGCTGCTGGTTCCTGAACCACCAGAGATCTGAAGGAGGAGTCGTTTGGCTAAAAATCCCCAGCCAGGTTCTGTACAGATGCCTTAGCAAACCAAGGTAGTTCCCCAAACCTCTATCTCTTAGTGATTTTTCTCCAGCTACAAAACTTAGAGGATCTGTGTTATTAAGAATGCATGACTACCCGTACCCTTTCTTTCCCTTGGAAAAGTTAGAGGCTGAAGAGATGGCAGGATCAAGGAGACGGCATCCTGCTGGGAGATTGATTAATTACAGGAGCTTTAGGCAAATAAATAAAATAGAGAAAATAATGGGAGCCAGATTTTTTAGTGTTGGAGAAGGAATTTGACAAATATGGAAAGAAAGAAAGCTATAAAGAACCTGGAGGTGTTGGATTATATTAAAAATGAGTGAGAAATCATTAAAATATGTATGTATGTGTTTGCATCCATATAAAAATGCACGTAAGCTATCTTCATTCAGTAACTAGAAGCAATGGACACATCAGATAGCCAGAAGATCTTGGTTTCTAAGTACCACCCTCCGTTAAAAGGAACCAGGGCTGATTTTAGGGCTTGGGCTGGGAAAGTGGGCTTGGAAGCTCTTGTAGGGAAGTGCTCAAAGCAGGATGGGAACATGTCGAAAGGACAAGTGAGCCTGCTGAAAGGAGCTCCCATTGGCCAACTCTGGGACAATTTGAGCATCAAAATAAATCATGATCGTAAGTGATTACAACCTATTGGATAAAATAGGATTCCGTGAGTCCATGCTAATATAAATGAATAAATAAATGAATGGGGAAAAGGGACAGCTCCTGTTATGGAAGAATGCCAACTAATAAGATTGATGGAAATCAATCATCACTCTGGTGGATGGGTGTTTGATGTGAAGCAGGATGTTAGCCTAGTCTTAAAGTATCTTGTGAAAAAGATTGATTGATTACAAGGAGGAAAATGGTGAATTTATTGATGAGACCCTGAAAGACACCAAAGGGACCAGGTGATCAAGATGAGCATCACCATTCATGGAATGAGTCACATCATGTGCCTTCTGATGTGATGTGCTGAAAAGAGCACAGCATCTTTTCTGTCACATTCCTGCCAAGAATGCTCAGCCTGAGTCTGGATACGAGGGAACGTTGGATGGACCCAGGGTGAGAGGCGTCCTACAAAATGAAAGGTCTTCTTTAAAATTCTTAAGCTTAGGAGAGACAGAGATAGATAGAAGAACTAATTGATTCAAGCTGAAGGAGACTTAAGAGAAATGACACTAAATGCAACAAATGATCCTGGACTGGCTCCTGTACCAGACGGGAAAATAAACAGTTGGCAAAAATTGAATGAAGTCTGTGGATTGGATTGCAGTGTATTCTCAATGATGATTGCTTGATTTGGACAACTATATTGTAACTATGGAGAAGAATGTCCTTGCGTGGTTATATGTACACCAAAGTATTTAGGAGTGATGAGGCATTCTCTCTGCATCTTGCTTTTAAATGGTTCAGAAAAAAAATATTGATAATCTCTAAGATCTTGGTTTCCGCTAGCCACTATTTTGGAGAAGCTGAAATCCAATTCATGATAAAATAAATAGTCAAAAGTCCGTTTTTGGGTGTGGGAGGTTATTAATCTGTTTCCAGCTTTGTGCTGCTAATGATTCTCGTCCAGCACGACCACACGTTTTTGTCCAGTAGTACTACTTGAACCATTGAGCTGGGTAGACCATAGGGAATAAAATAGATAAGGTTCTTGCTTTCGTGGAGTTTACATTCCGGGGTGAGAGAAACAGAAAATTTTCAAGTTTTAGATTAGTCCAGGTAAGAACAAGTGCAGTAGAGTGAAGGAGGGTGACCTATTTTTGTATAGGTGCAATTTTACACCTATACAAAATCAGGATCAGCTGCTCTGATGAGGTGACTTTTGAACAGGATCTTGAAAGAAGTGAGGGATCCATGTGCCTATTTGGGGGACCAGCTGTACCAGGAAGACGGAGCCATAAGTACAATGGCCCTGAGGCAAGATTGTATTTGATGTACTTGAAGAACAGTGGAGAAACCATTGAGGATGAAGAAGAATGAGAGAAAGAAAGAGGGAAGGAGATGAGGTCAGAGAGATGAGAGGTAAGTCACATGGGGCCTTGTAGTCCAGGGTAAGAACACTTTGGATTTTATTCTGAGTGAGAGGAAAAACCTTCAGAGAGTTTTAAGCAGGTAAGTGACATAGTCTGACCTGTTTTAAAGTTTATTCTAACTCTATTTTAGCAAGTAAGGAAACAAGGAGAATAATCAGGAGCTATAACCATAATGGAGGAAACAGAGGACAGTGGCTTGTGCCAGGAAAGTGGCAATGAACATGGTGAGAAGGGACTGGATCCTCAACATATTTTGAAGATAGAATAAACAGGATTCTCTGGTACATTTGAAATGGGATAGGAAAGAAGGAGAGAGTTCTCGAAGGACTTTACAGTTTGGAGTCTAAGCAACTGGCAGAATGGAGTTGTCTTTTTCTGACATGAAGAAGATTGCAGGAGGAGCTGGCTGGGATAAGAATCAAGAGTTTTGAATATGTTATATTCAAGATGCCTAGAGATATCCAAATGGCAATTTCATGTACTTTGCCTCAGCACAGAGTTCCAGAAGGAAGATGACTGGATCCAAGCACGTGAACAGTTTCCAAGTTATTGACACATGCAGGATGGGCAAATTGCTTTTCCAAATGTTGGCCTCCCTTAATACACCATGCCCTAGAGTAATAGTCTTTGAAATATCACCAGAAGACAGCTTAGTGGTGAGACCTGCCTGAAGAGGGACTCTCTCTACCCAAGCAGCCCGGGCCAGATAGAATGAGTAGATTTGCCCAGGGCTCTTTGGTGTAGGGAGGTATTCTTGTTTCCATAAAGGGTAGAAGTGAATTTGACTTAAATGCATGCAACATATATGTGTCTGAGTCAGAAACAAAGAGCAGCCCCAGCAGGGAATGACATGTTCCATTTCTCCAAATGTCAGCAAGTTCGACTTCCCGTACGAACCTCTCAGCCTTGACGTGCTTTAGCCTCTTGCCAGTAGTGTGCACTGCGTGTTCAAAGGGAATTCTACCACTGACTTTTAGAAAATGAATTAAAACATTTGAAAATAAAATCCCTCCTACATATATATATATCTTCATGGCTTAATAAAAGTTTAATGTGGAGAAGTTTCAGTATGCAGGACTTGAGCCATAATGTGTTTTTAATTTTACATTGATTGATTGCAATTTTTTAAAATTAATGCCTGTTTGATTCTTCAGTGCAGGTCCTTTCTTCACAATACGCTCCTAAATAACTATCCCCATGACTGAAAAGGAGGAAAACTCTTCGAAAATATATTCCACGTGTCTCTGAAGGGGGAAGAATCTTCAAAATATAAAATAGGAGGTTCACGTGGCCTTACATATAAGGGCTGGCATTATTATGTTAAAAATTAATTTCCTATGCGGTAACAGCCTGTGGTATTTAGTTTCCTGTGGCCCATCCTAAGGATATTTCCCTCTTCTTCTTCCATATTTGCTTGGAGGGGAAGTGCAATGTGCTCGAGTGGGGGAGTGGGAGCTTCGGCGGCAGACAGACCAGGATTAGAATCTCGGTCCTGCCACATGGACAGTTTTCACAGTACCAAGCTGCAATTTTCTCTTTAAAACTGGAGTGATTACACCCCCTCCCAGGACTGCCGGAAGATTCTAAAGGTCAACGTATGTTGGGCACATAAAAGAGTGAGAGAGACTCCAAGGAGAGGTCAGGACAAGAAGAGTAGGAGAAAACAGTCTAGAAATTTTAATGTCCAAAAAAATGTAAAGAAAGTCAGTTTATTTATGTATGTATATATGGTTGCCTAGTTTGTGTTAGGTCCTGTGCTGGATGCTAAGGAATAGACAGGGCTCTCCTCTCAAGGAGTTTAGAATCTAGTTTTAGAGATGGATATAATCATCTAAGGGAATTGTGAAGGTAGAGTGGATAATTTTTCAAACACACAATAAGAAGAATTCAGTGAGAGCAAATAATTCTACATAGAAATGGTGAACTACAGGGATGATGGAACCAGGCTGATCCTGTAACACATGTAACACGGATAACTGTACAGAGTACCAGGCTTGCAGAGCTCCTCCAGGAGGGCCCTCCTACTCCTGCTTATATTCCAAGCATCTGCTGCAATGTCTGGCCCACGGAAAACATCAATAGATGCATTGAATAATGAATAGGAATGAAGAGCTGCAAGTTTTGAGCACTTAGTATATATGCAGGCACTAGTCTACGCACTTCACGTAGACTGTCTTATTTCATTCTCAGGATGAATTTATGGGTCAGTATCATCAGTCTCATGACACAAATGAGGAAGCAGAGACTGAAAGTGCCTGAGGTCATGCAACTGGCAAGTACAAGAATGGGGCTTTTTTTTACTGGAAGTTTGGCTCCAGGTGATGGTCTTGAAGGCTATCCTATTGCATTGCTATTCTCTTTGCCTTAGATATTCACCATCTTGATCGTTGACTGGACTCACATTTGTAAGTTCACTTCTTTGCCTCTTGCTAACTCTTTTGTTCATGTCAGCGCTCATGCCGTCACTTTTACCTCATTTGTGCTTTCTTGGCTGCTTACCATACTACTGATGGTGGGCTGTTATTGCTTCTCTGAGACCAGGTACTAGCTGTACAGGAAAAGAAGAACTGTCAAGAGTCCAACAGTGCCTGTAACTTCTGCTGCAGATACTGCAGATGGAAATGGAAGGTCGTAGAAAAGTGTTTCTGGAGAGTGTACATGAAACTAATGATATTCATTTCTTTGCTCTTTATTCCCTAACTTCTCAAATTTCAGAACAATAGGATACTCTGCTAAAAATAACTGTTTTTTCTTCTTTGCTCCTTTGAATTATCAAATGACTTCTACTTATTTTCATCTTTGATACAATTTTGACATTTAATTTGGGCTTCTTTGCCCTTCTCATTAACCAGAACCCTTCTAAACAACTTTATGTCATGAAATTTTTTAAGAGACAAGATCTGGAAAGTCATCCTAGAAAAACTCACTTGGGACTTGAGCCAAAACAAAAAACTTTTTCACCACAATGTATCTGTTTCCTTTTTCTTTTTATTATTTTCTCACGATTGTTCAAATTTTGTTCTAAATTATTACTTTTCATTGGGTACATTTTTAAAAAACTGGCTTCTTTGCTTTCTCTGTCCTTATTAAGATCTTCTTGTCCTCTTTCACCAGAAAGCTGGGCTGAAGGAGGATGTAGCTACAGGCCAAGACGTTCAGAGAATTGCATGCAGACTGACCGTAGCTGCTGTTAGATGTGAGAAGCTTTAAACTATACTTTGTCAAAATTACCAGAGGGGAGAGAAGCCAGGCTCTCTTCTTGCCCTTTATAGCTGGCTGTTTAGAAGGATGCTTTAATGAATGATTTCCCTTTTAGGATGAAGCCCATTCCCACAGGGCTGGTAAACAGCAATTAGCACAATTGAAGGACACAGCCTTAGGACTGAAAGGCACAGGTGTCGGGATTTTAATCTCGGCTCTGTGCCTAATTTGCTATTTAGGTCAAGACTGTAGGATGACTAATCACTCATTTTGGCGGACTTTACTTTTGATGCTAATTCCTCAACATCCAGTGAGCTGTAGTCACACAGACCCCCTCGCAAGACTAGGGCATTACTATATTTCCATTGAGTGATTCTCTCACCCCATAGTAAGGTCACTGAGAAGGAACAGGGATAGAAAATAACATTTTTAAATTTTTTCCCATAAGCCGGACCCTGTGCTATTTTTCCTATAAGTGTCTAGTCTGAATTCTTGCCACAGTGCTACAAATGACTAATGTGAATGCTCAGACCAGTTCCTCTCAAGTCTGTTTTCTCTAAAAGGAAGGTGTTAGAATTGATGATTTCTACAGACCTCTCCAATTCTAATGTTCTGGGGATTTAATGATGCTCTTAAACAGGTCACACACAATTATATATTTCCTTTTCTGTTATTGTTGCTGTTAGGCTTGACTCTGTTAGGGTCTTCAAATGGATCTGTCGAACTTACTAGGAATTTCTGGTTGGGGAAACTAGCCACTCAATAATCTTGACAGAACAGCTCTCCTCTCTCTGGAAATGCTTCCCTCTTTGACTGAGTATGATAAGAATGAAACTTTGAAGAAAGTGACACCAGTGTGGCCAGCCAGTTCATCCAGTTCCACCATGGAGAGCATTGGGGTGACAAGAGTCAAGAAGAGTTCCCACTCACATCTATTATTCTTATTATTGTTATTATTTTTATTTTATCAAAAATCTCACCACTGAGCTGATCAATTTTACTTTAAATTTATGCTGTAAACCTGACATTGGCACCTCCAGGCAGTGCAACCATATTTCTCTAGCAGCTTCACTTTCTCACTCTCCTTTGAATATTTTCTATCTTTCCTCTCGTCACACCTTCTACACACTCTTTAGTGTTTTAGTCTTAGCTTACAGTCTCACCTCATATTTGAAAAAGGAAGCCTTCAGAATCAAATTCCTCATCTTCCCACCACCTGATGGAAAAGCAACCTACTTGTAGCCCATTTTATCTGCCCTATTATTTAGATGAAGAAAACACCCTCCAGCCTATGGCAGCCAACTCTTCTGCTTTTGCTCAGAATCTTGTCAGCTCTTGCCTTTTTGAGAACTTAGCTTTTAGAATTATCCCTGCCCTCTTTCACATCATTAGTCACTTCCTTTTAACTGGAGTACCAAATCAGCATAAAAACGTGCTCCAGTATCACCTAAAAGAAACCTTTCCTACTCTTCCAGCTACCACCTCATTTCCTCTTTCTTTTTATAGCAAAACTTTTCAAAAGCGTTGGCTATTGTAGCTGTCACCCCTTTCCAACCTCCACCCACCATATTCTGTCCTCCCCCTAGACCACTCACTAAAAGATCTCCGGTCTCCAGTGACCGCTGCTTTGCCAAATCCAACGAAAACATTTCTGTCCTCAGCAACACTTGACATGGTTGACCATGGCCTTGTGCTTGGAATGCTCACCTCTCTTGATTTCCTCAGAACTCCTCTTTTGGCTCCTCAGTCCAACATGTAAATGTTGGGTTCCCTAGGGCTTTGCACCTAAGAGTTCCTAAGGACCCCAAAGGTTGCTGTGGCCCTTTTTTTTCATTTTGTACTCTATGTAGGTGATCTATCTGTTTCTGGTTTTAGGTATCTCCACTTTGAACTGATGATTCCTGGATCTATTTTTTCAGAGCCCCAGACTCACTTATCCTGTTGCCTAATTTACATATCCCTATTGAAGATTTATGGATATCACAAAATTGACATATCAGACTGAGCTCCTAATTCTTCCCATCCTTATGGTCATCCTCTAGTAAAGCACACCATCACCCACTCAGGTACTCAAGTCAGGAGTTGTTCTTGATTCCTCCCTTTTCCTCACCACAGCCTGCCACCCACCCAAATGTCCAACCCATCAGCCAGTTCTCTTAATTCAATCTTCAAAATAAATCTCAAACCTACTCTCTCCTCTCCATCTCCCCTGTTACCACTTTAATCCAGTCTGCTGACCCACCCATCAAGATGAATATAGTAGTCTCGTAACTGGACTCAGGGCTTCCCTCCTCCATGGGACTCAACACAGCAATTAAAGTGAATTTAAAATGTAAATCTGATTGAGTTAGCCATCCCCCACCTTATTAAATGATCCCATGGCTTTTTTGGTCTGCCTCTGCCTTTTCTTCATGCTAGTACTGTCCCCTCAACACCTCAGCCACATTTCTTTTAGATCCTCAAATGTAGTAATCTCTAGTCCCACTGTCCTTTTGCACATGCTATTCCCTGTGTCTAGAATGCTCTTTTCCTCACTGTTCACAGGGTTAATGCTTCTTCCTTTACTTTTAAACGTCGTTTTCTCAGAACTATTTCCCCTGACCACTCTCCTAGAAAAAAAAGTCCCCTTCAATTATTATCTTTCTTATGACTTAAGGGAAAAATAAAGTATGTGGGAGGGAAACCAAAAATCCTCACCATATTGGACATATGTGGGACTTATCCTTTTGTTAAGAAGTATAACCATTATTTGACTAGGTAAGACTTTATAATTCGTAATTTGACATGCATCTGCTCAACAGCCATTGTTCCAAAAATGTAATTTTGATCCGTATGGCACATATTTGACCAGCCTTTCCAATCCACTTGCCAGCAGCTATGCCACACTGGTAACAATGGTGCTTTGTTGAGGCATTCTACAATTGGCAAGTGTCATTCTCTACACAGTTGCTTTGGAGTCTGGTTCTCAGTGATTCTTTGCTTTTGAAGAGCCCAGGCCAGTTGCTTAGGGATAAGCATGAATGCTATGCAGAGGATTGCTTCCATATGCGACTTTGTGGCTGATGAGCTCAATTTGCTAGTTGATGTCCATTAGTGCTTTTAGGAGCAGGAATATACTTGGACACCAGAAAGTTTAGGACAGGGATGATTCCTTCCTTCAGTGAGAAAAGAAAAGGATAGGATAATTATATATACAATCTCTTCATCAGAGGAAGTGTAGGAAAGGGGTACTTATTTACCTTGGACAATATTTTCTAGAGGGCTATGTAGTTGTTTCCTAAATACTAGAAATAAGTGTCATGAAAGCGGAGGCCCTGTCTGTATTCCTAAGGCTTAGAAAAGGCTGGCATATAGGAGGTTCTCAATAAACATGTATGGAAGGACAGAAAGGAAGAAAGGACAGGCAAGCTAATTAATCAAGATAACCCCAGTAACGAGAAATGCTACTTCAGCTAAGAATTTATATTTGATAATAGAATGTTTATGTCTATAGGACAGAGCAACACATCCTTTGGCCTGAACTTTAAGTATGGAAATTTTTCTAAAGTCTAGATTGAAATGCAGTCCTGGTCATTTAAGACATTCATTTCACATTTGTATTGTACCTGTTCCAGAAAAACAATTGGTAGGAGTTTACAGAATCAAATATAATAGAAAGTAGGCCAATTAAGAATAAAAAAGAAAACTAAATCAATTAAAAAGAGTAGAAATTAAAATGTGACTAGCCTAAGAATATATTAATTACTGTTCTTGAGTGCTGCCTTTAAACAAAATTTCCTAATAGGGCATAAAAGGCAACCTATTGGATTAAATAGTTTTTTGTTTGATAAAAGAATGAAGACAGTTTCTCTTTAGATATATATTTTTTCCTTATAACTGATTTCAGTATATCACATTCATTGTGATTATTGTTGTAGCATGATAATCAATGTCTCTAACTATATTTTTGCAAAAAGCACAATGATGTTCAAATGGGCATTTCTACATTGACCCTTTATAAGATTCAAAAGAAAGCATTAAAATATAATGCAATAGAGACATTTCCAGGGAGCACATAAGTGGAGATAATAAAAGTACCTACAAAATGAGAGGCTAAAATTCACTTATGTAAAGTGCATAGCACAGTGATTTCCTTATGGCAAACACTAAGTAAATATTAACTCTTACTGCCACTGCTGCTATTACAACTACTTACCAGGCATTAAAGAAGGACTCCACACGTGTAATGATCTATAGTAGAAACCACCCTTGTGCTATTAAAGCCAATAGCTGGCAAGGACCCACGACTAGAGAGGAAACAGAAATAGATAATCATGTACACATATACACACGTGTGCGTGTTTGTGTGTGTATCTAACTTTCTAGCTAGCTATAGGAGCCATTTTGGAGATTTCTAAAAATTTAGATTCAGATGTAGGTATTTGGTCATACTTAGTGAGAGTGTAAAATCTGGGTAATTTTCAGATTTTGAGTCACTTTACCCTTAATTCTTAATTATCAACTCACTTCCTCAGATTTATTAGTGATGACAGTCATGGGAAAGAAGACAGTTAAATCATTTCATTTAAGTCCAGATTTCAGACGTAGGAATAAATCAATATTCTCAACCCTGGCTACACATAAGACTCACATAGGAAGATTTCTGTTTTTGTATAAACCTGCAGAGATTTGGGTTCGGTTGATCTAGAGTGGGACTTTGACAATGGTAATTTTAGAAGCAACTGAGGTGTTTCTAAGGTGTGGCCAGGTTGAGTACCATAGATAATTTGGAAATTGGGGATAATTTGGAAAATTTGGGGGAAAAGTGACATTTTAAAAAAATACTAATGAATAATCACTGTTATACCTCAATTCTCACAGTCAGTGTTCATAATTAGCTAAATAATTTCCTGAACTTTCCCTAAATTAGGTGTTTTCTATAAGTTTTATAATGGCAAATAAAACTGTATAGAATTTAAATAGTTTACAAAATATTAAGGTGACAAAAAAATTGATCTCTGAAGAAATAAGTACAAATAGAGTCAGAAATATTTTCATTTAACATGAATAAGATGAAACTAATAAAAATATGCAAAATGCAGAATATTATGAAGCCTAGCTTAATATGAGGCAGCTAATAAAGAACTATAAAGCTATTATAAAGACAATTTTAGAATAAAGGAACTCAGACTAGAGTCTGTTAGCCATGTATAGCCATATATATCATGTATCATTGCCAATTAACAGGAGTGAGCACGTGGATGTTTGTGTGTGAACCTACACGTGCACATGTGTGTGTTCTTGTGGATAGTATAGTTGACCATTTATCACAGAGTAACTTCTGTGGGTTAGCCAATGATTTACAGCCTATTTCAACTCTTGCTATACATGGCATAGCTACACTAAATTGAATAATCTTTAAAAGCAGGTATTACAAGAAAAAAAAATCTTATTTTCTGGTGCATAGACGAAAAAGAAAAGACAGAAATTGTATCAATTGCACAACCCATCTATTTACCCAAGACAGAAGTCTGTCACGAGTCAGGGCCTACTTGGATGACT
The DNA here is from genome assembly GCF_041296235.1 of Equus asinus. Taxonomy (NCBI): domain Eukaryota; kingdom Metazoa; phylum Chordata; class Mammalia; order Perissodactyla; family Equidae; genus Equus; species Equus asinus. Next base: position 30,483,790 of record NC_091792.1, read on the forward strand.
GTATCTTATGGAAGATCCAGCTCTCAGGTTCAGGCATGGTTCAGGTTCCCGACTTTGGAGATTTTGAGGAGTCAAGTTGTATCTCAGGGTATCACTGTGTCAGGACAGATGTAACATCAACCACAGCTGCCTCAGTATGTGCCTGGGGGTCAGACACTTTCAGTGTCCCACTGCCTTCCACCTACTGCTCACTGGGACATGACCAGCATCTCACTGGTCCCTTTTCCTGATATATCAGAAGGGAGAACTTAGCTTTGCTGGTTAAATCTTTCTAGGACTCAGGAAGAGCGAAGGTGATCTAACCAACAATAGAATTTTCTGCTTTATATTTCTTAGGGTAAATATGACACATTTAATAAATTAGAAAAAGAGTTGATCCTGTTGATTAAGCCAAAGTAATTTATAAATTCACATCACATTGTGAATCCAAATAATAGAGCTTTGACCCCATTTTCCTGGGGAGAAAAAACATCTTCAGGTGAAACATTCCTTACACAGATTGAAACCTTCTTTAATATTTTTTATCCCAACCCTCAATATTATATGATCACAAAAAGAAATTATTTCTTAATTCAAGGAATGTTCACTACATCATTCACAGGATTGTAATTTCATTCTTTAGGAAAAGGAGTCCACGAGGGAATATGATCACATAGTATGAATCAACTATCCTTAAAGCATAAGTTAGGCCATCTTTTCCTCATTTATGAAACTGAGCTCCCCCTGGGAGTACTTAGGAATGATTTGCAATAACTTCTGTAATTACCAGCAATCTGGCTCATAGAAAAATCTGTTGAGGGTGTAATTCAAGGGTAAAAAAATTCAACATTTGGGATGAGACTGTACACTGCTCCCCATACAAAGTTGCCATTGAACATTAGCCAATGTTTGGAGCACTGTTAGATATGAAACCCACAAACAGCCCTGCTGGCACCCATCTTGTAGGTCCTACATCACACACAAGGCAACTTTGTTATTATACCAAGAGAACTATACAGTCTGTTGGAGGTTTAAGGAATCGATAAATAAAACCCTTTTCCCGCTCCCAAGATTAGAACAAATTGAAATATAGACAAGGATTCAGACAGATGGAGCCAATATATTTGTTTTATTACCAATAAAAGCTCTTTGGAGAATGTGACAGTATTTTTTTATGATAAATAATGCTGGTTTGTCAACAAACCAACCCTAAATCTCAGTGGCTTAATACAACTAAAGTTTATTTCTCGCTCATGTGAAGTCCAATAGGGATGTTCTTGCTTGGCAGGCAGCCATCAACATGCTCATTCAATAACCTTTCCCAATGTGGCTCCATCATCACCTAGGGCTTTAGAGTGTTCTGCTGAAGTCTCTACATCTGGCCAACAGACAACAGACTGGGAACAGAGAGTGTGAATGATTGCACAGGAGATTTCCGTGTGCCAGGACCGGATGTGGTACACATTAGTTCAACTCCCATTCCCTTGCCTAGAACTCAGTCACATGGTTTCACCTAACACTCAGATTGGGAAACTTGGGAAATTTAGTCTAGCTCTACATCCATAAGGTAGAAGAAATGGATTTTGGTGAAAACATAGCAATCTTGGCCAAAATAACTAGATCTCAGGCCTGCTAATATTTCCTCCCTGGATTCAGCAGACTTACCCCTGAAAAAGAACAGAACATCCCTGCAGAATGGAATCTACCTCACTGAGTTTTTAGCACAGCTAGAGAGAGGCTCAGTGTGCACTCTGTCTGCAGGTAGCAGATTCCAGAGAGAGGAGAGCAAAGAGTTGATTGGACCCTACTAATTCTCCCAATCTCATCAATCAGAGAAAGGGGGAAGAGAGAATCCAGGAGTGCTGCTCTAGGAAAATCATCCCCTTGGAAACATGATCCTCTACTCTACGCCAACCTCCCTTACACAGCTGCCTGAGTAATCCTGTTGAACACAAGTCAGTCAGTGTCACTCCTCTGCTCAGAAGCCTTCCAAGGCATTCCATCTCACTTGAGGTAAAAGGCAAAGATTTTAGAATGGCCAAATGGTCCTTCATGAGCTGGCTCCCCTGCTCAACATCCCTCCATCCCTGTCTCCCTGGCCCCTTTGACATCATCTTTGCTCACTCCACTCCACTTGCACCCATCTTCTTGCTGTTCCCTGGACAAGAGACATTTGTTCTGACTTCAAGGCCTCTGCATTGGCTTTCCCTTTGGAAAGTTATTCTCCAAGGTATCTACGTGTCTCACCCCCTCACCTTCTTCAAATTTTGTTCAGATCTCTCTGTTAAAAATGGACACTCTTCCTCTTATATTACTCACTTGCTTTCCTAGTCTTTTTCTCCAACTAATCTCCATTTAACATAATACAGTTGACTTGCTTATTGTCTGTCTTTCTCTCTCTCTCACCTACTAGAATGTAAATTCTGAGAGGTCAGGAATTTTCATCTACATTCTTTACTGCTGTAACTCCAGAACTTGCATTAGTTCCTGGAATAAGTAGATACTCAATAAACAACTCTGGAATGAATAAATGAATCAGGTATATTAATTTTTTTGTATTATTTGATTTGTAAATGTTTTTTATAATTGCATAAGAATTATAAGAATAAATCTAGTTTTATGTTTTTACCTATTTAAGTAATGTTATTATAAAAGTAATTCAAGTCAACACTGGGAGCTAAAGAAACGTTTTTCTTTAAAAGAGGTTTACATAATTATTACACTTTGCTCTTTGAAATACACTATTCTAGCTAGGTTGATAGTAATCTGGAAGAATCAGAAAACTGCAAGTATATTAGAATTAGGAGGAAACAAATATTATCTAATCTAACATTTTACCTTAAAATAAAATATATCGGTTCTGGCATTGTGGGAGTTTTGTGTTTTTTTTAAATTCTTCTGTGGCTTTTTGTTTGCCAGGTTTTCTGAGTTTTATGGTCAAGGAAATGATGTTCTTGATCTTTATGACATTTGTATTTACAAATAATTTTAAATTCCCTGAGAAAGGCAATGTGTTTCCGTGATAAAATAAAATTCTTCACAGAAAGTTTCTTTAGTATACAGCTTCAACTTTCATTCAGAAACAAAAAGCTGTTCTAATGGACTTAACACATATTGTTGGGAAATTTTTAATTCTTGGAAAAATTCATGATGTAAGTCTGCCATGTGTTCTTTGTCAAACCAAAGAAAATACATAGTTTAATAACAGTGATAAAATTGTCATTTACTCACTTTTAACAATGGGTTTTATGCAATCTATTAATCCCTCTGAAGCGATTTGGTAAATGTTGCTATGAATCATTAGAAATACAGGAAGATTTGAGCTGTAAAGTTTTATTAGGGAATTATATTAAGCCACAGGGATTCTTCAGTGGGTAAGACAATGCCAGGATGAAATGCACTGAAGAATTCAGTTACACTGCCTGTGTCCCTGAAGGGTGGATTAAACACCCACACTGTGGAATTTTGCCCAGTCATATGAAAAGAAAACATGAGAATTCCTTCTCAAAGTTATTGGATTTTGAGATGAACATAGCTAAATAATTAGTGCTAGGAGGGGATATACCACCCTCTTGAAAAAATGAAAAGGGAATATCTGAATATTATTTCCGCCCGTGACATGTCTCTGTTACTTTAATATAACACATTGCAAATCACAAAGTGCCATCCATTTATGTACTTGCTTTGTATTATTTATTTGTATTAAAAAAGCTGAAATTTAGTCACAGGAAGCATTGCCCCCAATTTCACTGAAGTGGGTAGTGGGTCTCACTATGAATTATGAAATAAGGTCCTCCCAACCCTTCTATTTACTTTACCCTCATTCTTAGGACCAACTCTCAATTTTATCCTGCCCCAGAAGATGTTTGAGATAGACTAACCACTTCTAGGGGATAACTATGTTTTTTTATGTGGATAAACTTCACTTCATGGTGCACCTTTACGTAATATCTTGTGATGAAAATAATATTAAATTAGCCTGTGAAAACAATCCTAGGCAGTGTCTTTGAATAACTGAAAGCATATCCCCAGGAATCATGCACAACATCTTAATTATACACTTTGCTTGCAATATACATAATTATGTTCTTCATTCCCTGCCTCAAGCTGAGAAAGGTTTTTAATTCCTCCAAGTGCTGAGGGTTTACAGTCATTAAAGATGTCAAAGCACTTTTTGGAGAAGTTGGTGGGGACGGTACCGGCGCAACACAAGGTTGACATAAGGGAAGCTATAATGTAGAAAAAAACCCATATTGTAACTTTGAATGACCTCTGATTAACTAACCCAGCCGGATATGCACCCTCCAGGAGAAATACGTGCTCTGTAGATTTTACTGCCTCTCCCAGCTGCAATAAGTTGATAACTTTGTTCTTTTGAGTTCCTTAGGAATGTGATGACCCCCAGGCAGAGAGTCGATGCTGATAGCCATCGTCAATGACAAGTGAAAGATCGGGGTATAGGGCGTTCCTCTGGTCTTTGATGCATATCCAGTAAAATAAAACATTATCAGGAGCTAAAATCAGATGCCTGCTCTGAGCCAGGGATCAGATGGATGCCCCCAACTTGGGGACCAGCAGTCTCCCCAACCTGGAGACCAGCCCTCTATGTAAGTGGCCTGTGGTCTTTGTTCTCTAAGATGGTTCTTTCAGACATTAGTCAGCCATCTTCCCCCTTGCTAGCAAGCTGTAATAAAACCCTTTCTCTCCTAACACCTTGCCTCTTGGTGTTTGGCATGTCTCGTGGCAGGCAGAGGGAGTTAATATAGTGTAATGGGCTGGAATGTGTACCCCCAAAATTCAATTATTGGAGTTCTAAGCCCAGTACCTAAGAATGTGACTGTATTTGGAAATAGGGTCTTTAAAGAGGTAATTAAATTAAAATGAGGCCATTAGGATGGGCCTTAATCTGACTGGTATTTGAAGAAGAGGAAATTTGGACACAGACAGGAAAGACTGTGTGAAGGCACAGGGAAGATGGCCATCTATAAACCAGGGAGAGAGTCCTCAGAAGAAACCAACCTTGCCAACACCTTGATCTTAGAATTCTAGCCCTCACAACTGTGAGAAAATAAAATCTATTGTTTAAAGCCACCATCTCTGTTATTATAGCCCTAGCAAACTAATGTACATAGTAAAGCAATAATGGCAGAAAATCTTCAGTTGAGCATTCACTTATCCAAGTAGAAAGAAGATAGTGAATGAGTGGATGACATGGTAGGTTAAGAACGGTCCAGAGGGATGTAGGGTCTCCATTACTTATTTTCCTATTTGTTTCCCAACTGGATTGTGATGTTGCTTACAGCAGAGATAACGTCTAATTTGTCTTTGAACCCCCTGCTCTTTGTACACAGTAGGTGCTCATGCACACCTAATAAATAACCCGATAGTTATTAGGGGAGGTGTGCAGCAATGAGCACACACTATGGTATAAGTTATGGTTAAGAGAGCAGGGTCTGGGGGCCAGCCTGGTGGCATAGCAGTTAAGTTTGCATGCTCCGCTTCAGCGGCTGGGGGTGCACTGGTTCCGATCCTGGGCATGGACCTTGTGCATCACTTATTAAGCCATGCTGTGGCAGACATCCCACGTATAAAGTAGAGGAAGATGGGCAAAGATTTTTAGCTCAGGGCCAATCTTCCTCAGCAAAAAGAGGAGGATTGGTAGCAGATGTTAGTTCAGGGCTAATCTTCCTTAAAAAAAAAAAAAAAGAGAGAGCAGGCCCTGGAGTGAGATTGCCCAAAGATGAATCCAAGATCCACCACCTATGAGTAGTCTGTTCTTGGGCAAGTTTCTTCATCTCTCTATGCCTCCATTTCCTCATGAGTAAAACAGAGATTATAATTATACCTCCTCATCAGTTTGCTGTATTAGATGAGTACCTACATGTAAATGCACTTAGAATGGTCCCAGGCACATAAAACACACCCGTTAAGTCTTTGCTATTAAATTAGACATTTCAAGAATGTCTGGATACTGTGTCATAGGGGAAGCTCTGCCTTAATAGTTGGCATAGAGCAGGGTGATAGTGCTATCAGTTCTTGGCCAAATTCCAACTTCTGTCCTTCCCACATAAGTAGTCAAATCCTCCCCACCCAGGGGAGAGGAACTGGCTTTTATAAAGCTAAGGAGGACCTTTATTGCCCACATAATAAAAGAGCGAGGTCATCCTGCCCTTCCTTAGCCAGCTGTGTAGCTCAACACTGGTGTCAATAGGGTTGCTATGGCAGGCTGTTTTCACCTTTTATTGGTAATGACTATGTTTGGATCAGAAGGGTAAATATTGGTGGATTGGGAAAGGGCTGGGAAAAGTCAGAGAATGCACGTAGTCACAAATAAGTGGAGGCCAAAATCTCTGCCTCGTTTGACCTCCTTGCAATCCTGATGTGTATCTAGAAGAGAGACTATGCCCACATGCTGCAGAAAAACGTAAACAGTTGTGTTTAAAATGCAGACCATAGTCTTGAGTGCAAAAGGGAAATAAATTAACAGATGAATGTAATTTCGGGAAAGCTTGTGTGAGAAGGTGAGCTCTCAGTAAGATGTGATGGATGAAAGGATTTAAATTAGTAGAAACAAGGAAAAGAAGGAAACCCTTATTCAACAAGAACCTATGTTTCAGATGCAATATCTCATTTATCCTGTTAATAAGACTAAAGGTGAGGAGAGGGAACTACCTCTAAGCCTGGCTCATAGTGACAGGAGATGGGAACTGTGTGCCTGTTTTCAAAAATAAATGCTGGGTGATGTCATCCTCCATCAAACAGATATTTTACCAACAGCTTCTCCTTCATAAAGATTGCTCTTCTGTCTGAACTCCTTTTGTTCCATTCATATGAAAATTATGGTATGCATTATATTTAATTACAGCTCTCTGAGCATATCCTGTAGATAATTAAAAGAAAGGAACCCATCAAGGTCCAGGCATTTCCAAGCCTAGAAGCTTCAGAGAGTGGCAACACCTTGTGGAATACATAAGGATGCCTTCAGCCGCAAGAATTCCCAACTAAAAATGGCTTAAAAAACAATGGGCTTAGTATCACACAAGAAGTCCAGTGGTAGATGGTTCTGAGGTTGGTGAAGCCCACGTGCGACGTTGTCGTCAAGGACTCACCTTCTCTCTGCTCTGCACCTTCAGGGTATTATCAATGTCTCCTCTCACAGTTATAGACAGCTGTAGAAGTTCAGGGTCACATGCAAACACAACAACACCCTCTCAAAAATGGAGAGGGAAAGTTACTTCCTATAAACCCTTTTTAAATAGCAATAAAAATCTTTCCCAGTATGGCTATGCATGCTGTTGCCCACAAGAAGAATTCAGATCCCATTGACCTGAATTGGGTCCTATAACCATGGCCAAATCTAGTCACTGAGAAGGAGAATAGAAGTATGATTGACTTAGCCACTAGTGATGGCTATAAGAGTACATAAGGGGTGAACTCCAGAACAACCCTAGGGCTCTGCCAGTAAGGGAGAACAGGGAAGAAAGCGCAAATCACTGGTGTGCACCCCAATGAAATCACGTGGTCTAGGGGGACTTCATGTTTCTTTTTTCCAATCTGTTTGGAGTTGACTTCATAGTTTAGCTTCAGAAGGCAATCTACTTCTCCTCTTCTTGGGTCTGAAATGCTCCATTGCCCATTCCTGTATTGATCCTCTATATCTTGACTTTATTGGCATGTTTAAAAAACTCTAAGGAAGGAAGCATACATGATAATAACATATACCATCTCCTATTCGCAATGTGCATTATGGTATAAAGAGCGCTTCTACATATAGTTTCATTGTTACTCAAAACAGTGCTCCGAGAAGAACAAGGCTCAGGCGAGTCTGAAGCTGTCTTGTCCAGAGTCAAACAGCTTTTCCTTTATGGCATTTGCTCTTACGGCTCAGGTCTTTCGACTCTTTGCCCTGTGCTCCATCCCTCCTAATGCTCAGAACAGTGCCAAGAACATAATGAACACTCAATACGTATTTGCTAAATAAATGGATTAACATTTAAAATCTGGAAAAGTGTGCACGCCATTTCTGTCATTTTTTTCCCCAAGAGTTTGAGGAAAAATAAAGCACTATAACAAGATAGCCACTAGAGGTCACTATTATTCCACAAAAGGAGAATTTGTTGCTCTTTCACAAAGAACAGCCTGATCCTGTCTTAAGATCCCAAGTGAAATGATGACGGTTGTTGTTACATAACTCCAGGCTTTAGGAATTACAACTATAGAAAGCTCACGCTTATTGTATTTAGTGTTAACACTTACCAAACATTCTGCTGAACTGACATAGCCAATTTTTTCTGTGACATTTCTCCTTATTTATAATTACCGTTACTTCTTTACAGTGTAAAGTCGGTGGGATTATTTCATTAAAACAAAAGGATCTTTCTTCAAAGTTGGTTTTTCCCTCGTTGTTATGTTCTCAAAGAAGAACATATTTCCTGTGGGTATAATTTGAGAGACATTTAGAACTCAAACCCTCTTTTTTACCTGGGCCATCCTCAAAATTCATTCATAGATATCTGAAATCTCATCATTAGCGTTTCATTCCTTTTTGTGAAGTTTGCCTCCCTGTTTTGAGGGGCTGTGCTCCAGAATGGAACTTCCCAAACTGGTATTCTTCAAAATATGTACGGCATGAACCATGCCGTAAACAGGAGATTCCTCCTTCAAGTCACTTCAGGAAATGCAGCCAACGAGAGAGCCCCCATTTGGAGCTGCAAAACCACATTAGCACTTTAAACGGAGAGAACTCAACAGCAAAGAAACAGTTGGTATTACTTTGTTTGACAAGCTCTTTCCAAATTTTTTGACCAGAGGTCAGCGAACTTCTGTGAAGGGTCAGATATGGAAATCTCTTCAGCTTTGTGGGTCATCCAGGGTGAAGTTGGAACTTCTCAAATCTGCCATTGTGGCATGAAAAAAGATAATATAGAGACCAATGAGCATGGCTGTGCTCCAATAAAGCTTTGCTTATAGACACTGAAATTTGAATTTCATATAATTTTCTCATGTCAGGAAATATTACTAATATATTGATTCTCGCCCCCCCAGTCATTAAAAATTTAAAAACTCACAGCTGTACAAGTTTTGTATGGAGCTTGTAATGTGCACCAAAAGAGGCAGTGGACCAGTTTTGGGAGATGGGCCAGAATTTGCTGGCCCTGCTTTAGATCACAAGCCCTTTCTCATTACCCTGTTTATTTTTTATATGGCATCTCTTAAGATTGAGGGGACAAATGAATACAGTTTGGAAAAGAGTAATATCTAACGTTTGTGAATCAGTTTTTCAACCTAACGGTCTGCTTGCTGACTTCAGATATTAATAGGCGGAAAGGGAAACAGGAGAGATGAAGGTCTCTTTGGATGGGGAGTCCCAAGAGGGCACAACTACAGACAATCCCCTCTCTAACTGCCCACGCCACTGCTTTACTTAATGCTGGTCCTAGTGCACTGGTGTGTAGAGAAGCTTCATTAAGTCCTGTCATTTCCCAGCCAAGGCTGTCAAGAGCTGGTGTGCCTTCTCCATCTTTGTCTTCCCATTCAGGCCCACACGACATCACATAGTTAGGTAGCAGAGCCTCCAAATGGAAGCACCTTGATGGGCATTTTGCCTGTTTTCAGTTTTTAATATTGTAAACAGTGCTGTAATCCATTGGTTATATTCCTAGATCTCTTTTTAGATGTATTGCTTCCTTAAATAAATGACCGAGGATATATATGGTGACAATTGAAGTATCTATATGTAATTCAAGAAGAACTATGATTTTGTCTGTATTTCTGGACCGATGACATTCTATCCGCTGTTTGCTAAGGGAGTAATTGATAGTGATCTGGGCAGTGGTACTAAAGGAGAGTAGGGAAGACAAAATGATCCAGACTCACCCTTCTATTCATCTACCTATTTCAGAGGCTTAAGTACAGAAGTAAAAGGTAAGGGCAGAAAGACATACAAGGATTTGATCACTAATTCCTCCAGTAAAGCTGTACCACATTGGAGGAAACAATATTAAGCCCAGTAACAGAGTTTTAATTTTTTTAACTATACCTTGTAAATTAAAAGAAGAATAAACTCGTCTAGTAGAAGAATGTGACCTTCTAGAACGGCACTCTAGAAATGTGAGGTCAAAGCAGATGAGGATAACTTTGAAAGGTGAGTAGAAAAAGGCAGATATCCTACATTTGGGGGTGTCAAGGTAGCAGACACTGTGGGGGTAGCTTTGATGGCAGCCTCAGGGATCCTAAGGTCTCTCAATGTTTTCAAGTCTTCAGCCTTTGAAAATTATTGCAACTCTTTCTAACTTCTGGTTCGTTTACTTGACATTTCAGACATAGTCAAATACCAATTGTTGGTTTTTAACTCCCAAACTACTTTCATGTGTTACAATCTGCAACAATTGTGAAAATTTTGCAACAGTCCTTGATTGTGTATCTTCCTTGTTTCCAGATGTTCTAAAGCTTTGATTCTGGAATCTAAGTGCCAGATCAGCAGGACCAGCATCACCTGGCACCTTGTTAGAAATGCAAATTGTCAGGCCTCGCCCAGACCTATGGAGCTGGTCCAGCATTCTGTGTTTTCATAAACTGTCCAGATTATCCTGATGTATGCTAAAATTTGAAAAACCGCTGTTCTATAGCCACTAGTCAGAACATACTGCTGTAAGATAAGGAAAAGAAAGTCTGAAAGCTATCATGGATTATTTGGCTAAGGCAAATCAACTGTACAAGAATAGGTATGGAAAGGAAGCCTGCAGGAAGAGGAATTAGAAACCTGCATTACAGGGGAGATGCTGGTTGGATTCTGAGGAATTTTATCCCAAACGTCACATAATTGTATAAATCTAAAAGTATATAACTTCGATGTCTTTTCAAAGAAGAATAAAAGGAATAATTGTAAAACTTTACAAATAATCTAAAAACACATTATCTCATGGAAAAACAGAAAATAAAATTAATGAATTTCTCAATAAATATTTCTTAGATAATTTTTTAATGGTTATAATTTGGTAAAGAATCAGAGTAACTCATTTAGGAGGAGAAACAAAGTATTCATGTGTTGACTGGCAGAAAAAGGTCCAAGAATTACGATAAAAAGGTTAATGTTTAATTTAAAAGGAGAAAGTCTGGCACCAGATTCAGGACAGGACAAGACTGAGCTTGGAGACACTTCAAACTAAATTTCCCCCATTCTCAGCAATATCCTCATCTTCCTTTCAGTGATCTATATTCAGATTTGGATCAATGTTATCTAAGATATTAAATTTAACTCTCTGTTTATTATTCTACTCATTTTCACCTGTTAGGTCTAAACTTTGCTTTGTTGCGATATTTCCCCTTCATTTCTTTTTGATATTTATAAAGGCAATTATAGTTCTGGTACCTCTACAAGAATGATTTAGCTTATTATACTCATGAGTCATTTAATACATTTTTCTAATCTCTATGACCTCAAAGGTCCTCACCTTCTAAAAATTCCACAACTCTAAAACTTCTAATTTGTACTGTAGTCTAGAAACCCCCAGAAGAAAAATAAAAGAGATGAATGAATTTGTTCAGAAAAGTATTTCAGAAAGAAGAATCCCAACATTAATATTTATTTTGCAGTAAACTAAACGTGAATCTATATTTAGGGATGGTTCACTGCTCATATAATTAAGCTAATTTTACAGAACTATGGAATCACAAGTCTGCAAATGAAAAGAAATAGAGATCCTGAATCAAATTTAGAGTTAATGAGCCTTTTCAGACTTCAACATGTTAAACAATATATTCCATTATTATAAATATTTGTAAAAGTTATGAGTCGGATGATATACAATACAAAGATGAATGTACTTTGGACCGAGTAGCCTGTAATTTCTCAGTTATTTTGAGGAACTTTATCATATAGATGACATTTATTGCATGTCTTGGGGCACCTGTAGATGATTTTTTATTGTGACATGAATCACCAGATAATGCTTGAATGGCTGAAGGTTGCCTCTAGATTATCAGAGCTGTCAAAATCCATTTTTATACAACAGATTGAAAAAATAATAAAAAATAACTCCCTTAATTCATGCTTGTTATTTCTATTATGGTTATAAAGCTTCTATTCTGCTTAGGAAAGTGAAAACTTCAAGATTAATTTCTGTCTCTGCAAAGGAGAGTCTAACACCAAAACAGTCAAAAATGATCCTGATTATTTTTCCCAAGATAAGATCATAACTTTTAATTTCCAAAATTGTACATCCATTATAGTGAGGGTCCTGGGTAGGCTTCCATACAGAGTTACTAACCCAGTAAATAATCTCTTTTTGGAAATGGCCACAGGAAACAAATGGCGAATCACCTGAAACATCAATTGGCTTCAGAATGTTCCAGAAAATAACAGAACATTCCCTCTTGCTAGAACCTCATTGTTGAGTGCGGAGGTCAGAAGGATAGCAGTGTCTCTGCTCTGACTTCCTCCACCCAGTTGGTAAGTGTGTGTCTAAGTTATGAAGCATCAAGTCTGATTTTTAGTCCATAACACTTATGAATTTATATTATGTATCGAGCACTACGACAGAAGCTGAGAATACAAAGAAGAAAAAGATACAATCCTTCTTTAAGAAAGCAACAATCTCCTGGAGGAGACAAAAATATAACTTTAATACAATCTTGTAAATGTTATAAGTTCATACACCTTCTGTTTAGGAAGCAAGGAGAAAGAGCTTCCCACAAAGACCGGCTTGTGGGAGGGAGGCTTTGAAGAGGGAAGACTCCCTTCCTCCATCCAGCCTGGTCTGGGGAGAGGGATGTTCTCACTAAGTAGCAGGACCAGGACTCCATGCTAGGTCTTCTCATGCTTTCCAGTGCCTTTTCCTCTAACGACAATGCCTCTTGGGGAAGATTATCCTTCTTTACGGCGGTCTACCCAAGGACTGGCCCATAGAGTGGAATCTCCTTATTGGTGAATTCAGAAAACGTGTTTGATGAGAGAGAGAGAGAGAGAGAGGTGGGGCTTTTCACTGCCTGCCAGTGAGTGAGCAGCGATGGGAAACTTGACTCTGCTCTTCCCTCAATTAGTCTCGGTTCCCCATGGGCCTCTCAGGGCTGCTTTAAGCCCTTCTCTGAGCACAGGGATGGATGTAGACTTTTGAGGCTCCACTTAGTCTTAAATCAAACTTATTAAAAAGTATCCACATCCCACATTAAATATGATTTACATATAACTATAAAAGAACTGAACTGAGTTGCAGTTGACTAGCTGACAAAATTTTATTTTGTAGCTATTTAATTTAACAGTATTAAGTTGTTTCCCCATATTCTGGAGGCAATAATTTTCTTCTGGTTTCAGAGACCTCCCTATGTCCTTTGAAAAGCTTGTCCTGATGGGCATTGTGCCTACATACTCAGATGCCTCTGTTTCTGTGATCACCAAGCTCTGCTTAGAGTGAATTAAAATACTTCTATCGCTGTATAATACTGTATACACTATTTTACACCTAGACAGAAGATCAATGTTTTAATTAGCTATTGCCACAATAACGTTCTCTAACAAAGAACAACAAAATCTCAGTGGCATATGACAATAGGCTTTTATTTTTCGCTCATGAGTTTGCTCATCAGCTCTCTTCAGTGCACTTCTCATCTTCTTCCTAGGACCATGAACTAGCTGTGCTAGCTCGTGCTTCTCATGGTCATGGCAGAGGTGTGAGAGGGCAAGCGAAGACTCATGAGATCTCTTAAGACCTAGACTGGAACTGGCACAGTCATGTCTGTCTACATTTCATTAGCGAAAGCAGGTCACACAGCCAAGCCTAGAGTCAAGAGGCAGAGAAATACACTCTCTCCACGCTGGGACTGTGGCAAGAGTGTGGATGTGGATAGAGGTGAAAAAGTGAGGCCGATAACTCAATCCACTAAGTGACCCTCCTCCCCCACGCAGGGTTTGCTATGCTCTCTATGAGTGATGGAAAGGATTTTTAAATATATGGACACACTGGTTGACCTTAAAACCTATCCCCTGTATGAGATGACCTAACTGTACCTCCACCAGCTGGTGAGCCATGTGCTCATGATGCCAAGTCACCTAGGTGAACTGCCAGGGTTGGAGCTGCCTTCCTTTAGGCCCGAGATAACTACACTCCTTGGGCATTACTTATACTCAGGTCAAAAGCTCGATTTATGAAAATCAAGATAATCATTCTACATTGAAACAAAATGTTACTGAGGTCATGGTTTCCAAGAGAAGAGCTACCTCCACCAGCTCATTGCATTGAGACAATCCAATGACTCTTCCTTTGTACTAGATGTTAGGTGTTTTGTCTGGAATGGCCCAATTTCCTTATAAGGCTATCCTTTGTCTTCAACTAACCCTCGATGCGTTATTGTGTGGTAGTTTCACAGTGATGGCTTACATACTTGCTTTATAGTGAGTGTCTTTTTTGCATTTTTGACTATATGCTTATTTATTTTCATTATACATATGCTAATGTTTCTTATAAAAAATTCAAATACGTAGATAAGCAAAAAGAGTAAAGCACTGAGTACTTTAGAAACATCATTTCAAACATTTCCCACAGCAACCCTGCAGGACTGATATTATTTGGCCCATTTGACAGAAGAGGAAACTGAAGAACAGTGAGTTCAAGGAATTTGGCTAAGTTGGCATAGCTGGTAAACGGCTTTGGAAGGAAAACAGAGCCTCAGAATGAGCTAACTTTTCCATCGGGTCATTGGCAAGTACTGCTTTGTTCACTTATAAACAGATTACAATTTATACACTCAATTTAACAAGAAAGCACAAAGCAGGTAAAAATCTAATGAAAAAGAACATTTACCACACAAGACTATGGATTATATTTTTAGTATCTTCAAGGAACCTAATGTATAAATATTTCCTTGTCTTTTATCTTGATAATGAGCAAAATAGCTCAAGTGCCTGTATGCTCAACATTTTCATGTCACTAGCTCAAAGCTTTTAAGTCTTTCAGGTGTTCTCTACCAAACACGCTCATGTCTGCTGGTTTTATTTTAAATGAAGGATTAATAAAAAAATTTTAACATATAAAATGTATAATTCTACAGTATCACCACTAACAATCTAGTTACATATGGAACTAGGAATATCATGCAAGGGGTCGGATCCTTGACTTACGTGGTGTATAATCCTATGAAAAGGAAGATTCCAGTGCTCACTTTAAAGTGTGTTTCTAATTCCCTCCAGCCAACCCACCATAGTGATGGGAAAATCCAGTCTTGGCTTTTTGCTGCTTCATCCTGATACATCCTAATCCCAAGTTCTTGTTTCCACTGAGGTTAGTGGGGTCTGGCAGCACGCCAGAATTACAGAGGCCATACATGGGTGCAGGAATGTAACCTTGATCTCCCCCGCCTTCCCTTTGTCTCTCAGGATATAGCCTTGAATGTACATGAACATTAGGGCAGAAACTAAGGCACAAGACATTCCATTGCCCTGGAGTGTCAAACTTTCCTAGGAAGCCAATTTTTCTTTAAGAGAATTTCTGCATTCTAGATACATGCCCTGACATTCTCTTTTCTGGGTATATTATTTCTCATACTCAGTTCTTGTTCGGTTGTCTCTGACATTATAAAGAAAATTGATGAAATAGAATAAATTAAGAGCCCTGGTGCTTTATCATCTTAACGGTTTGGTTCATCTAATTGGCACCATGGGGAGACCACGATAACTTCTTTAGAGTGAAGGGTTTTTGTTTGTTGTTTTTGTTTACTTTTACATTCTATTTACCATAAAGAATCTCATACTGTTGTGGTGCTCTATAAATAGTGATATAACTGCGAATACGGCAATTAAAGTTGTGGGTTGAACACTTTTCCAATTAAACTGCAATATTCTGTCCCGAGATAGCTATAGAACTGACAAATCCGGTCAATTTGATTAGAAGGAAGCAAACTAAAAATCTTTAAATTTCATTATAAATCCTAGAATATTTATAATATTGAAAAGAAGAACTTAGGAAGATAGTAGAAATTCTGTTTTTGAGGGTGTCTGAAATAGAATTTCCTTATTTGGGATGATTAGGGCTGGACCTTAGACAGAATATTTTCTCAATGTCTGTTGCAACCTGTGCGTGAGAGAGAGAGAGAGTGTAAGTGCACGCATGCACACTCTATTTTCTACAGAGCTGAATTAGCAATGTTAACATATTAGAGGCTTTCTATCTAATTTGAGGTTCACAGCTGTACCAAGATTAAAAATGATAATTTTCTAAATGAGTAGTGGAAGAGTAATCTTTGTGCTTCAAATTCAAGGGGGTTAATTTTCTCTTACATTCTCTCTGTTTTTTCCATGTGAGAGATGTGTCCGAAAGAACAAATTCTGGAGAAATTCTAGGGCAAAAGAGTGGGGACCACTTCTCAATTGCTCAAAATGATCAGCTGAGAGGCCCGCTTGCCATTCACCTACTATCTTTAGCTTAAAGAAGATGACATAGTTGATTGGGGGAGGGGGGAGGGTGCAAATGGCAAGAAAATGGAGGTACAGACAAAGCTTTGTACTGACAAGGCCTGGGGCAGATCTATTCATGTGAATGCTAATTTATGTTCTCCAACTGCTGCTTCCTCTTCTTTTTTTTTTTGGTGAGGAAGATTGGCCTTGAGTTAACTTTTGTCATCAATCTTTCTCTTTTTGCTTGAGGAAGATTGTCGCTGAGCTAACATCTGTGCCAATCCTCCTCTATTTTGTATGTGGAATGCCGCCACAGCATGACTTGATGAGTGGTGCATATGTCTGTTGCTGAGATCTGAGCCTGCAAACCCTGGGCTGCCAAAGCAGAGCATATGAACTTAACCACTATGCCACTGGGCTGCCCCCATTTAAGTATTCCTTCAAAGTTAGGTATTCCTACCTGGAATGCTGGTCCCGCTCTTCCTCTAACACCGAGTCATTTCTCAGATCTCAGCTCAATGCCACTTTCTCCAGGAAATCTTATTTGACCTCTAAATTAGGATCCTCTTTTATTTTTCTCTCTTGGTACCCTGCTGCTTTCCTTCAGAGGAGTATATGTACAGACACATATGTATAGGAAAATAATGTATAATTATATATTAACATTATACTTTAAGATCTCTTACTCATGAAAAGTTTCTCTGCCACATTCGAGCCCACGCTCTAGCAGGGCAGGTATCATATTTGGACAGGGCAGCCCCATTTGGTAGACAGCCAATCAATATTTCCTGAGTGACCAAATCAGTCCATCTTGCCTCACTTTCTCATTGAAATTTGTGAGGGTCCGTGTCTTCATTTCAAATTAACCGTCAGTCAGCATTATTCCTTAATCGCTTAAGAATTTCCTAGTTCTTCCTTTGTTGCCAAGATGATTTAATATTTAAAGGAGATCAATAGAGATTTGTTTTGTAAAGAAAAGAGTCATTTGGTTGTATAAATATTCCATATTCTTTTAAAGGTTAAATTTAGGTTCTCACAAAATACTCCCGTTTACCGGGATTTTCACTGCTGCAGCAGTGTCTTTTCACATCTGCTTAAACCCACCCGTATTTCAGTAAAGGGCACTTTCACCTTCTGCCTCTCTCACAACCCAGTTTAATGGGATTTGGAAAGATTTGTTTCCTGTTTCCTTGTGATGGCCACAGGCAGTGACTGTCTTGTAACCTCTAGATGCGCGATACCTGTCAGGCCAGAGCGCTGGAGACTCTGCTGTATCCCTATGCGGTGCAAAGCCCCAGGGGAAAGATGAGGCAGATTAATTAGCACTAATTACTCTAGAGCCAGAACATCTCCTCTTAGTATGAGAAAACGTAATGAAATCCACCGCACAGTTTGCTCAACTGGTCACAAAGGCGGGGTTCTGCAGTCCAAATGCAGACACTGACACTCTTTACTGGGAAACAAAGCACAGCTGCGTCAACAAGGCACAAACCTTGGGTTGGCTCCACTGTCACCTCTGGTGACCATCCAATTTGTCTTTTCCCTCTTATTCACGAGTATCTCCAATAATTCGATATTCTTTTAGAATGTGTTGTGCTCGAAATAGAGGGCTATCTGCTAGTTGTTTAAATCGTGGGAGATGACTTTTCTCACATAACAAGATGTCTGGATGTTGGTGGTTGCTGACATTCATTCAGTGGCTCACAAAGTCAGGACTTGGGTTTGCGTCTCTGTGATTCTTCGGGTCCCGCCCACACGGCTGTCAGAGGACTGACGCTGCTGTCAGAGCTCCTGCTCACCCGCCCAGGTGCAGGGTCAGGCAGCGGCAGAAGTTGACTCCTCATTCCTCTCTCTCTCAGCCAGGAGAGAGGAACCTTGCTCATAAGCTTCCCAGCTTCCTTTACTTCCTTTTACATTTCATTGGCCAGAACTGTGTTGCTACATGGCTGCTCTAGGTGGAAAAAACAAGAGTAATAGGTTTTTCCAACCCTTATAATAGGTAACGGAAAATGGAGAAGGGGTTGGAAACGGTTTTTGAATAGGCACAGAAAAGAGTCTGGGTAGACCTGAAACGCTGCTCCACCCTTTGCGGTCTCATTTATTACAGGACCCAAACTGCATTCTCGGTGGTGACATTGTCCTCATACCTTAAGATGCTCCTTCTTGTTTGTCTGGTGCCAGAATAAAAAAATATTCGGCACAGAATCAGCAAGTCATACATGTGTATGGCAGATTAAGCATATCAGCAGAACATGTACTATTGTTAAAAGATTACATTTTTCTTTTTATTTTGAAATGTTTTCCTTCCCCCTGCCCCCACTAGGGTATTGTTTTCTTTTTTTCTGTGGACTTTTCTTGGGTCCTGCAATTCCTACAGTAATAAATGTAGAGACGTTTACACCAGGTTGCAGTGAATGTGTTATTTATATAAATGTGTAAGATCAGTACTTTCATGATTTGGGATTCAAGAGAAGCATTATGGTGAACTTCTCTGTATTTATTATTTTTTGAAAAGGTAATAGGAGATAGAAGCTCACTCACCCCTAGCATTTCTGAAGCACAGAGTTTAATCAAAAATCTGTCCAGGCCAGAAATGTTATCATGTTCTAGTAACTCACCACTCAATCACAGCCTTTTAGGTTTATTCATCAACCCTTAGCACAGAATCTGTCACTGAATTGCTACCTGTGACCTCCGGGTATCGTAAGTCACTGGCTGCCCTGAGGGGCAAGTGGGTTCACATTTCATTTCACCAAAAATGAAAAGAAAAAAGGGACAAAGCTTCTTGGTAATTGTTGGTTATTTAGTACGTAATGCTATAAAGTTACCTCTTGTGCTAACCTTTCACTTGAAAGAAAATAGAATCTGTATAATCTCCCTATAATTGTGATTAGGTGCAGAAATTGATTGACCTGAACTATTTAAAGTTTTTTCATCTGTATGTAATTAATAATAAATGAATTCTGCACACCAAACAATTTTTTTTGAAATTCATTTATTTGATAGTCTTCATTTGACCTCTTTGAAAATACCCTGCCACTCTGCTTTTGGTTTGCTGCTCTGATTGGCCATGGGCAATCACTCCTGCATAGAAATTCTTACTGACTCACTCCATGATGCTTGCTCTTTTGCATGCAAATGTTCTTTATATGGTTTTTGTTTTTGCTGTCATCAGATGTCCATGCGAAACGATCTAAAAATATGAAGACTGCACTTATCCAAACAGAGTTCTCTGTTTAAATAAAATATACAGCAAAGTTAATCGGACACATACTTAATGATGTGTATAATTGTTATCGTGCTGCATGGTAATTAGGCATAATGCTAAGCTACTCATGTCATAGCGATGGGGAGTATATTTATATAGACAGACCCAGCATTTTTATGACAAGCAGAGGGAAAAAGTTGAAAGGTGGGGGGAACGAGGATAGGGCTGTAGTTTGTGGAAAGCTTCTCCTCTATCACATGAAGACTGAATATTTACCTGTTTGCTCTGATCTCTATCAGATCTGACCTTAAAGAAAGTCACCTAGCATCTCAGGCTCTTTCTTATGTTGATTTTCCCAGGATTTGGATGGACTGGAACATCAATTGGCACTGGGGCTTCTTAAGCACGTAGATGTGGGTCTCCCATGTTGATCATTTTGGAAAGAAAAGAAACTGATTAGAGGACTAAAATATCCAACAACTCTCAATAGAACAAGTGAAAAAGAAATGTTTTCTATGTGTAACTGTCTTGGCATAAGACCCCAAGAAGCAGTGGCCCTTTGTCGTCACATGTAGAGAAGACAGAGAATTTTTATCCTTTCCTTAAAAGGCTATGCATTACCATCTGGGGTGTGGAAAACACTTCATAAACCTGGGTGATCATAGGGAAAGATCTCCTAATTACTCACTCAGTAGGGATGGTGGGCAGAATTGTCCCAAAGATTCCCGCCCCCTGGTGTACATGCCTTGTGTAATCTCCTTCCCTCAAGTGAGGGCAAAACCTGGGAATTAGGTTATGTTATAAGGCAAAGGTGAGGAAATTTTGAGATGTAATTAAGATCCCTAATCAGTTGACTTTGAGTTAATCTAAAGAGAGATTATACTGGGTTGGTGTGACCTTATCAGATGAGGCCTAAAAGGAAGAGTTTCCTGCTGGCTTTGAAGAAGTGAGCTGCCATGCTTTGAGATGGTCATATGGCTAGGACCTGAGGCACCACTAGGAGCTGAGAGCATCTACCGCTACAACAGGAGACTAAATTTTGCCAACAACCTGAACGAGCCTGGAAGAACTCCTTGAGCTCCACATGAGAGAGAGCACAGCCCTGCAGACACCAGGATTGCAACCCTGTGAGACTCTGAGCAGAGGACCCAGTTAAGCTATGCTTGGATCTCTGATCTATAGAAACTGTGAAAAAATATATGAGTGTTGTTTTAGGCCATTAAGTTTGTTCTGCAGGTATAGAAAACTAACACTGTTGGCTTTATCCATTCATATATTTAACAAGTATTTATTGAACACTTACTGTCTTTCCTTATCCTCTTAATCTGGTCTGCATTTCTTTATGCAGAAAAAAATTACATTTCCTTGTATTTCGTATAACTGATCCAATTTTCGTGAGCCTTCACCAGCTGAAGTATGTGACAGAGAAAAACTTAAACTTGTCAGTTAAAATCGTTTCAGTTCCTTCTAATTTTACACATTCTCATTTCATGTAAGTGTTCAGCCAGTTTGAAGCCCAACTCCATCACGAGCATTTAAACACCTTATACCTGTTCCCATCCCACTTCCTAAGTGGACCTCTTGGTTCCATTGAGAACTTACCATCTCTCTGCATACTTATGGTGGTGGAGGGGAGATGGGTCCTTACGTCCATGCAGTGACCTCTGGTCTCTCACTGGTCTCAGCTGTGAAGTGCTTGGCCTGGGCTGTTCTCTAGGGGGTATCTACTAAGCCAGGACTCGTCCCATCACTGATAGTTCTGCTGGTATCTGCTGCTGGTCTGTGGCTGCTGTAGGTCAAGGTCACGTCTCTGTTCACCTAGTCTGGGCTTCAGGTACTTCCTGACATAGCCTCACTCTGCTCCTCCTCTGAGACCCTCCATATGTCCCAGATTTGGATGTTCCATCTCAACCTTTTGCCCTTGTAGATCCAATGGCAGAACTTCTGGTTCTAACTCAGCATTTATCTACATCTCCCCCAACTCCAAAAGGCATGTGGAAACTTCTGGGTTTCGTCCTCCCTGAGACAGCTAAAATTTAGCCTTCCCTCTGCCAGATCACAATATGTGATGAATTTCCTTTTGTTTGACGCCCCTGCTCCCTATCTCCCCCCGCCCCCACCTATACCACTGCAAAGATGGAAGGGACTCTCTTTCAAGAATCCTAGATGTAAAGAAAAGCAAAGCTCCCTACCCTCAGTGTTCCCATAGACTTATCTATCACATTTCCCCCAATCTGGAGTAAAGTCTAACGAAGACAGATTTAGACACACATATCTCATCCCTGCCTCTCCTCCCTCAAACTCTTCCTTTTACTACAATCCCTAGATGCTGAAAGGAGCTAATTTTTATTTCTCCTGTCTATTCTCCCAGGAAGACCCTGAGTACCCTTGAGCCAGGAAGAGAAGGCTTTGGGCTCCCTAATTTCTTAGCCATAATGGAGGATAGTGAGTGGTAGAGAAAGACAGGTTGGTCAATAAGTATGTCTGAACTGAAAGGTCTTTAACAAATAGTATACCCAGTTATAATCCCCCTGTAATAAATGTCCCCAGTCTCAGGGGATATTTACTCTTATTTAGGGATCATTTCTCCCTCTTCCCAAATGACAAGAGCCAAATTTTTGCCTTGAATCTACTTTCTGATTTGCCCCAGTCCCCAGGTCCTCCAAGGATGGCTGGGTAAAACTGGGGACAGGTCTCCTCCCGTGTGAAGGGACAGATTTTAGACCCAAGGAAACCCATGCTTTCCCAATACTGGCCCTTCAGGGACCCAGGACAGGTGGGTGGGTAGGGCTTCCCTTGAGCAAAGGTGAATCTCAGGGGCTCTTACTTAGCTGGGGATGAAGTGTTTCCCGTGTTCAAGGACAGCAGGCTATGCTTTTTGGAGGGTTGCCACCTCCAAACCCCATTCACCTCCATGTTCTCTTTGGCCTTGGTTCTGTGACCCAGAGGGAAAAGGGTGACAGCCCGGTTAATGTCCTTGAGAACAGAATGCCTTCACTCTCTATCTTTGTGGATTTCTTGAGCAACGTTTGCTTTGTATTTATCAGCTGTGGAGACATTTTCTGGCCTCAATATAGATCTGGAGTCTGATCTCTTTCTTGAGAGTGTAATTTTTGAACTATCTCCTGGGCCTGAGTTGCTGGAATAAGACTTCACCTTTCCTTATAAGGCTCAGTCCCTTCAAAGAGCTAGGGCCTTACTCCCCTCCCCACCCACTCCTTCATTTCTTTAACCTGCTAATTGTCTGTGGTTGCCTGCAAACATAATTTTTCTCATTGTCAAGATGGTTCAACTCTCAAATTCTCCTCTGGGTGTTTGTTACCTGTCAGCTGCCCAAATATGTGATCCCCACAGGTTCTTCTGGGGCTCAAATGGGCCCCTCACGCAGCAAACTTGCAGGTTTTTTTCACTCTGATGTGGAAAGAAAATATAGCTTATTTAATTTGTCTATAAGTGGCTCCTTTTCCTCATAGGCCTAAACTTTGTATGATGCAATCATTTGAACAGCCCTTTTAGATAGTATTCAATCTAAAATAAAACGAAAATAAAAATGCACATTTCTTAATATTCCACATAGCTCCTGTCCAAAGGGCATCTGTGTATTTGGAGGCAGGTATAGCTTGACGATGGAGAGGAGATGGCATGCTTGGATCCATATGGTGCTTCATCAATAATAAATGCAACAGCAATAAATACAACATTTATGATACACATAAATAATATTTTATATAATATATCCATGTATAATACACAATAGCTATATCTTTCAGTCTATATCTATCTAATCATCCATCCATCCATCCACATATACAATGCTTTGTATTATTAACAAAGCACGTAAAGAATGTCTTGACAAGGATGCTCCATGGCCTCGTGCCTCCTGAGAGCTCACAGTTCATCTCTGGGCACACTCCAGGTGCGTGCTCCTGCAGCCTAAGGGCAACATATCCCCACCCATTGTCTTACTCAGCTTGCCCAGGCCTAGACATCTTTCCTGTGGCCTTAGCCCTGTCTCAGTTCTCACTGGCTTTGTGGACACTCCTGCCTCCTTCTGTCCTTACTCCGCATCCCCAGATCCCTACAAGCCAGATGGGAGCATGGACTGGGCTGCTTCTTCCCTTTCTGGTCAAGATTTCCACAACGTCCTAACTGCTTCCTCTCCTGGGCAGCAGGGATCTCAATCCTAAGTGCTCAGTTCTTGGTTTGCTAAAGGATTTAGAAAAGACTAACTTCCTTCGAGCCCTTTGCCTTACTGCAAAAACCTTCTTTTGAATATTAGGAAATGGAAATTAATTCTTTAATTCTCCCTCTGTTCCTAATGTAATAACTGTAACGTCTTCTCCCCACTTCTGGCACGCAGTTGCTTGCCTCGGGCCAGATACAGAGAAAGTCAGGTGTGTACACAGAAACGCAGGAGAGGAAAACTCATTAATATTCTTAGGCTGTTACTTAAGTACGCACAGTGTTCAATGGTGAATAAAATGGAACAATCTCTGCTTCTTGGAGGATGCAGCCTAGTGAGGGAGACAGATATCATACAAATAAGCACATAATGCTAGTGTGTAGTTAGCGCTTTGGTAGGAGAGTGAGTGCCTGGAGTTGACAGGGGTGCGAAGCATCAAGAAAGGCCCCTCTGAGAAAGACACAGAGACCTGAGGCTGAATAGACGTTGGTCAGGCAGAGCCTAGAGAGAACATTCCAGGTGGAGGGAACAATGTGTGGGATGGTTCTAAGGTGAGAGGGATGAGAGAAGATCAACAATAGCTTCCTTCCCATCTCACGCAGAGTGGAAGCCAAAGTC
The DNA here is from genome assembly GCF_041296235.1 of Equus asinus. NCBI lineage: Eukaryota > Metazoa > Chordata > Mammalia > Perissodactyla > Equidae > Equus > Equus asinus. The sequence goes on from NC_091792.1 coordinate 30,508,165, forward strand.
CTCCCACCACCTACAACACTCTGCCGTGCATAAGCCCTCATTACCTTTCCGACCTAATTCTATGGTGTCCTTTTATCTCTCTGACCTCATCCCTACTTCTTTCCTCTTTACACCCTCTGGAATAGCCACACTTGCCCCTTTGCTGTTCCTCGGGCACTCCAGGCAAGTTCCTACCTCAGGGCCTTTGCACTTGCTGTTTTCTCTGGCTGAAGTCTCTTCTGCAGGGTAGCTGCAGGGATCACTTCTCACATTCTTCCAGTTTTTACTCAGGATGCAACCTCTCCTTAACACCTGCCTTGGCCACCTTATCTAAAAACGTCAGTTCCTCCTGCTTTGACATTTTATGTCACCCTTCCCTGCTTTTAGTTTTCTTCTTGGCACTTATCATTGTCTAATGAACTATATATTTTATTCCTGTATCTTATTATTTATTGTCTGTCCTGCTCATTATGTAATGTAAGCTGTGAGGGCAGGGATTTTTGTCAGTTTTATTCACTACTCTATCTTAGCAATTAGAATAGTGCCTGGCACATAGTGAGTGTTCAATAAATATTTGTTGAATGAATAAACAAGTAATTGACACATCTGTTTAGTTTTTGGTTCACTTGGTTTGTTTTCTTCCCTTCCTATGGTGTTTACTCTGCCTCAGTCTGCCCGTGTCCTTTTACAGGCTTAGCCCACTCTGCCTCATCTTAGTCTCTTTGCTTCAGATTCCCTGACAGTCTGACACATCTCCTGGGATTTTAGCTGGTGATTCAAATTTTGTTCCTTCCTTAGGGCCCTTCATGATTATTTGTGGGTCCTATAGCACCACTGTGTGCCAGGCACTGTCCTGGGCCCTGCAGTATGGTGATGAGGAAGACAGTATCCCTATCTTCATGGAGCTTAGATTATAAGCAAAACTTTTTTTCCCAGAGATTCTATCTTTGGACAAATCCATCACCTCTACCTCTCTTCTGCCTCCACCTGCCACAGGGCAACAGAAACAGCAGCAGCCTGCCCGGTGGGGCGTCTCACTGTTGAAGTCACCAAATGTGGTACAATGGAGCTGGATGTAGGTGAAATGAGAGATGAACCTGTCTGATAGACATCTTCCAGAGGGATGCCGAGATGCCTGGGCTGTACCCGCTGAGGGAATTATTCAGCTGGCAGGGGGCAGGCAGGTGAATTCCCTAGTCTGGATAAATCAAGCTGGCCACTCAATTTCCCAATACTGTTTAACTTCCTCATTACATGATAAGGAGGATTCTTTTATTCTAAATTTGTTCTTAGATAAATTAGAATGGCCACTGAGGAAGAATGGCTACATCTGTGTAGGCCATAAAAAGCAATGAAGCATCGTCATTCAGATTCCCATAACCACATGGTTTTACAAAACCTGATTGCTCACATTTGGACATGCCATTTGAAACACACATATTGTACACTCTGAACGTCACACTAACAGTGTGGCAAATGCCTACAGAAAATTAACTGGAAAACCTGACAGGTGCCCATAGCTGGCACTAATGCCTTTCTATAGGGGGCTCTGATGTATTGCCATCATTGTGATGAATGAAATCAGAGATATGGTATTACACACATTCAAAATATTGAAAGATAGCTGAAAGTATGCTGGGGAGAATTCATTTTCATTAGCATAGTCTGGCTGATGAAAAAGGATTAGAAGCTTTATATATATGTATTTAGTTATTTAGATGTTATGTTTTAATGAATGTACACTATTTTCACACATAACTCAATCTTAGTAGCTAATATCATTTTCATATTTTAGATTGGACCACATAGAATTTTAATTTAATGAATGCCAGGTATTTTCCAGAATAACGTCAAATTTTAGTACTGAAACCAAGTTAACATGAGAGACTCCATGTCTAACCACGCCCCCCACCACCCCTGGGCAAAAGATTTAAGACCTTTGCACAAACTATTCCTTTTTTCCCTGATAAGAAAATAACTAATGTTTTCTTAGATTGCTTAGGAATGTCATAGTCAGCAGATCTGGAACTTTTCTACAGAAAGGTGCCTGAAGTTTATTACAGGGAAACTGATGCCCAGAGGATATCAAGAAGCTGAAGCTTCCCAGACCCCAACTCCTTCCTGGTGCCAGAATCCACCATTCCTCACCCAAGGCAGACAACCAAGGATGCTCACCTGCGGATTCCCTTATCTTGCCATCCCCCTTCTTGCAAGCAGCCTCATGAGGCCAAATACAGACTGGTGACAAGGCATCAGCCAGCAAGGCCACAGGCTCCCCTCCCTACAAGCAGTTGCATTCCTCGCAACCTTTAGAAACCTCTGCCTCCCATCTTTCGAGGAGATGAATTTGAGAGCTTACTCTCATCTCGTGGCTGACAGTACCCAAAATAAACTCCTTTCCTTGCCATAAGTCTGGAGTTCCAGTTTTTATTTTGGCCTGTCTTGTGTGACAGGTAAAAAGACCCTTTGCGGCTGGTAACAGTATAATTATAAATAAAGAATCATAGACCATTTTTAGGTCCATTGGACAAAAATGACCCCTACCACACTGCCTATTGTGGTATGGTAACTACAAGCTCCCGTCAGGGTAAGGACGGGATCCTCTTCATGCTTGCTTATCCTCATACAACACCAGAGCATCAAGGAGAGCCTCACACACATAAGAGATTCAGTACGAGTAGAATTAATCTAAGAGCTGACATGCACACTGTTTGGCTTAGAGAAGCACAATTCACATGAAAGGTAGCAGTAAGCATGGACTTCGGAGTCAGACTTGGTTTCAGATCCCAAACCTGCTACTTCCTTGACCCTGAGCCTCCTCGGTTCCCTGCTCTATAAAATGAGGATAATAGTAGTACCAACCTCGCAGGGTGCTGGTGAGGATTAAATGAGTTAGTTAAAACACATAAAGCATTTAGAACAGTGCTGGGCATATGAGAAGAGCACAATAATATGACCTTCTATTATATAAGCACAAGTATTGAAAAAGAAAATAGATATAGGACTAAGACACACTTTCCCACTGCTTTACCCCTGCACGTCCTCTTTCCAGACACATGCACACACATGCACATTCGCACACACAGAAACCCCTCATAAAAATGAAGAGAAGAGAGATTCCTTCACAAGCCACCAGGAAAAACACTAATTCTCTTGGGGGAATCCTGATGTAGCCTCTGCTCCTTTAAATGAACCCAGCCTGCCCTTGTAAGCCTGAGCTGGGATTATGTAAAGCCCCCGTGGGGCCTTCCAGCTCTATCTCTGGAATAATTGCAGGTCACTTTCCATCTGCCAGTAGTGCTGATCCTTGATCTTAGAGTGATAAATAATCTTTCCAGATATTAATTTATGTGGCTTTCTCCTTTTTCTTTCTTTTTCCTCCTTCTCTGTCTTTCTCCCTCCCTTGCCCCATTCAAGCTGACCCTTGACTCAGCTCTACTGGCTTCAGTGACTGGTGGGATGGGGTTAGGATGGAAAACACTAGAAACCTGCAAAGTGTCCTGACCTCCTTCGTGCAAAATCTAAGCCCATGGGATAATTAGAGGGTTTGAAAAGCTGGTAGAAAGGTTAAGTGAATTTTTGAGGGTAGAACGGTTTATAAGAAACACAAGGGAGAAAGATTTCCTGCAATTTTTTGAAAGGTTCTATTGGATTGCGACAGGGTTTGCAACCTGAGGGTTTTACCAGCAGAAGAGACCTGAACACTGTTCCCTGACAAAGTCCCAAACATGTGATGTGACTCGAGGAGGATTGACTGCACAGTACGCTGGGAAGCTGGACTCATAGAACCTCATTAAAGATTTCCACGTGCAAAGATCGGGTTGGAAGTGATAAAGGGCTGGCAGTAAACAGACACGTGGGTAAAGATTATGGGATTCTCCAAGTAATCTGTGTGGACAGCAGATCGAAATCCAGAGGGCCTCTTCCCTATGCCTTGGACATGTAGAAGTCTCTGGGAAAGTAGCAAATGCCTGTGTGTGGAGAAACCCCAAGAAATGACAGATCCACTTTCCCACCTGCCTGGTGGCCTGGGGCTCAAAATAGGAATTAACTTGATGTATACAAAATAAACACGCTGATGGCTCATACCTTCAGCAGTCCTTAACTTTCTCTGCCAACAAAACCCCGACCCCCTTTAGGGTGTTTACATCTCCTCCATTTGAGGACACTTGATGGAATTGCCGATCGAGTCTCCCTATAGCAAAGAGGGGAAGGCACAAGACCCACATCAAACCAGGTAGGCTCGCTCTTTTAGGACCTTGATTCTTGAGAGGAGTGATGCAGACACAGTCTGCCCTCTGTGCCCGCGGTTCTGCATTTAACCAACCGCAGGTGCAAAGGCCTACGACAGTTGCATCTGTACTGAACACGTGCAGACTTTTTTCCTTGTCACCGTTCTTTAAACAGTACAGTATAACAACTATTTACATAGGATTTACATTGTATGAGGTATTATAAGTAATCTAAAGAGGATTTGAAGTATATGGGAGGATGTGCATAGGTTATACGCGAATACTACACCATTTTATATAAGGGGCTTGAGCAACTGTGTGGGGGGTGAGGGAGGGTCCTGGAACCAATCCCCCTGGATACTGGGGGAAGACTGTACCAAAGAACTGTTGGATCTGACTGATGCCGATTTTAGTAGTAATCAGTTCCTGCTACCTAGATTCTCAGAGAGGCCCCATGTTCTGCCCTTTGCAAGTCCACTTCTTCAGGTTTGCCTTTGATTCTAAGAACTGCTTCTTGTACTTCCACTATAATCCTCTTCAAGATAGAAAGGGTTTTGGTAGAAATACAAAGGTAGAAATAATTGGCATTTCTTGTTACAACTCCTAAAAATGACGTTTCTAGTAACTGTTATAGCATCCCACTGTCCATAGCTTTGGATGGAGGAACTGGTGAGGAATTGCAGTTGTAGTTGGCCTTGGCTTCCTGCCAAGATATGCATTTTGATGTCTCCTTTGGCTTCATACACTGACCCCTCTAGTAAGAGATGACCTGCTCTTTCCTCTGTCTCAGCCCCAGTGACTGACTTCCCACTTCCCCTCTCCCAGAATCTGCTTCACAAGTAAGAGAACCAGAGAGGTGTCTGGCTGATCCAAAATTTCCTGATCAATAGAAGATGGTCTACCCTCCTCAGTGAGTCCCAGTATGAGCTTTGTTTCATTAATATCCAGATTTCAAAACGTTAGCATGAACGGATCTTGTTCTGATCAGTGGCTGATAGCAAGAGCTGGATTAAGTTTTGTCCCAAAGACAAAGCCTTTTAACAATTTTTATTTTACTCTTTCATGTCATTTCCTTTTATCTGAGTTGCAGCTTTTGTTTGCTGTGCAAACACCATGCTAACATTTTTATATATCAAAAATTATTCATCTCAAAATATTAGTGAATTCACAACTGCAACTCAGTCTTTAATATCTTCATTTATTTTTCATCAAAAATTTACTTTGAACATATGTGTTGTTTTGAAGCATTCAACAATAAATTTAATTTTACATGTTAGATACATATTTTACTGATTTTGCATTTTCATTTTCTCCCTTTTTTCCAATTAAAATTTTAATACATAATATAAGAGAGGATAAAGACTAAAAGACATTCAGTGTATAATTTAAAAATTCTTAACATTTTGTTTTCCAACTTATTATATTGTAGGACAAACCATTTTCAGAATAATAAAATGAAGCTAACATTTTCTTGTATTCTCTCTCTAAATTTACTTTTATCAAATCTTTTTGATTTTCTATTTTCTAAAGTCAAGTGATCGCATATTGAGAAATGATCTAAACAAGAAATGACCTAAGCTCAACACATAGTAAATGCTTAACTAAATATTTATTGAATAAGTGAACAGGGCAATCTGATTTGTTTTCATTCACTACCGACTATCTTTCAGAGCATTAAACTACTCTTCTTCATTTGTCTCTTCTCACACATCACAAGGGATTAACTCACAGATTTTTCTCTTGTATCTGTTTCCGTCATGTTCATACAGAAGTGCTCTCAGCTTGTCTGAAGGGTTCCCACTGGGTGAGATCCATTCATTACGTAAAGTTTAGCTGAGCACCTGTTACGTGTTGGACACTGGGTTGACATGGAAGTCAACACACCATCCCTTCCTTCAAGGGGTTTCAGGGAGTTGAAAACTAAACAGATGATAAGAGCAAAACTGGTAAGTGTGCTTAGTGGTATATTCAGAGGGCCATGAGCAGACAGAAATAAATGTGCATCTCAAAGTCTTCTGGGGTTAGGAAAAAACTCACAGAAGATGAGCTCAGAGATTTCAAATACATGTCAAATAGTCAATAAGTTTTCTTGCTCTGTTTGGAGCTAAGAACATCTCAAGCATACTGCTCTCTGCCTTCAAAATAAATTCTCTCAGATAGCACTAAAGTAGAACAATTAGATAGCTTGACAAAAAGCAGGGTTGCACAACATCAAATGCACAACTCATAAAAGAAAAAAAGATAAATTAGACTTCATCAAAATTAAAAACCTTTGCTCTGCAAAAGAGAATGAAAGACAAGTTACAGACTGGGAGAAAATATTTGTAAATCACATATCTTACAAGATTTTTTCATCTAGAAGTTACAAAGAACTCTCAAAACTCAACAATAAGAAAACAAACCACCCAATAAAAAACAAGCAAAAGATCTGAACAGATACTTCACCAAAGAAGAAATATGGATAGCAATAAATATATACAAAGATGCTCAATATCATTAATCATTTAGAGAATGCAAATTAAAACATGAGCTATCGCTCCCTACCTATTAAAATGGCTAAAATAAAAATCTCCAAAATACCAAGTGCTAGTTAGGACACAGAGCAACTGAAACTCTCATACATTGCTGGTGGGATTGCAAAACTGTACAGCCACTTTGGAAAACAGTTTTTCAGTTTCTTATAAAGTTAAACACACACCTACCATGTGACCCAGTAATCTACTTTTTATCCAGGAGAATAAAAACATATATTTACATAAACTCCTTTACATGAATGTTTGTAGCATTGATTCATAATGTCTAAAAGTTGGAGACTATCCAATGTCCTTCCATCCATGAATGGATACACCAACTGTGATGCATTCACATAAGGGAACATTACTCAGCAATAGGAAAAAAACACGCTACTGATAGACTCAATAATGTGGATGAATCTCAACTGCAGTTTGCTAAGTGAAAGAAGCCAGTTCTAAAAGGATACATAATGTATGATTTCATTTATATGACATTCTAGAAAAGGAAAAACCATATGGACAGAGAACACATCAGTGGTTGCCAGGGGTTGAGGATGGGTAGAGGGTTGACTACAAAAGGGCAGCACAAAAGAAATTTTCAGGATGATGGAGCTGTTCTGTATCCTGACTGTGGTGGTAAATATGTTTTTGTTAAAACCATAGAACTGTACATAAAGAATGATTTTTACTGTATATAAATTTTAAAAAATGAAAAAAAAGTAGGGTTTTTACCTTCCAGTTTTTCGCCCAAAATTATAAATATAGAGATAAAAACAAATTCTACTTTTAGTATAATTCCTTCAATATTAATAGTGGGTAAAACATAGTACAGATTATTTAGTTATATGGATGTACATATAGAGCTTGACATTCGAGTGCTAAATCCATAGATGTGGGTCAACTATTTGAAGTATAAAATGATTAACAGAGAAAATTAATTTTTAAAACATTAAATTTCTGATGAGGCCCTAGTGCAAAAATCCATGAAAATGAACATTAAGGGTAACCCATTTGAAGGTAAAAAGGCACCATCAAGAAATATCGGCAAATAATGAGAGAGTAAATCTTGGTATTGGGATTTAAAGGAGCACCTTTGTATTTCAGTTCTGGCTTAACCACTGCCCCTGAAACAAATTGAAAAAAAAAAATGTAGGGACCTAAAAGTTCCAGTACCAGGTGTACCAGGAATTCCCAACAAATCGGATCTATCAAGTATTTCAGTGGTCGTACTAGCCAGGACTCAGCAGGTTGCAAACGACAGAGACCCAACCTCAGATAAACAGAAGGATAACTTACTGGCTGACAGAACACAGAAGATGAAAGAAAAAGATGTAGGAATCTGAGATAATATGAGAGGGCACATTATCACTTTAAACTCACATGAATCCGAAACCTCACTCTATCAAACTTTGCCAATAATTTCAAAGATACAAGTAATTGTGATGCACAGATAAAGTAATGAAATGCAGGTCCACACATCTTTTCTTACCACCTCTGGATGCATTCTGGTTCAGATTAGCACACGAATTCTATAAGTAATGTACGGGGCTACATTACTCACACAAAAGGATGCTGTTCGGTTATGAAACATCTCTGTTTTGTACCCAAATAGTTACACAGCTTACGTAAGATTTTCTGAGAAGCTATGCCCCATAAATCTATAGATTCCAGATTTGTTTATTATAAGCGATGCTACATAGACCAGGAAGATCCTTCTAAAGACGTTACACAGAGGAAGATTCTCCTCCCTGTGAATATTATTGGTATGTTTGCCAGAAGGTCAGTGTTGACAAGGAATTTGCCCAGCTCACCTTTCTCATTCCTCCTCTGGAGGTGCCACTGCCCCACCGCCCGCATGAAAGTGGGAGGAGGGGTGCAGCTCCACTGCTATTTCCTTCTGGGAGCCGAAGCCTTGAGGACGTCTTAAATCAGAGACTCAGCCTCACGAAGAGGTTTTTTTTGCTCTCTCTTTCATCTTCCCTCTTTCTCAGTCTCTGCTTGGCTTCATTTTGTAGATAGGGTCTTTCCTTACAGTTTGGAAGATAGCTGCCAACAGCTTGATCTTAGAAATGCCAGTAGGAACGATTAGTTTTTGTTTTTTTCCCTCTTAGACAACTAGAAAAAAAGGGAGACGGTCCCTGCTTCGGTGATGTATCATCTCTGGGTTAGGGAGCTCAAGTCCCGAACTGAGTGGAACCAGGGGAGCAAGGTCTGTTATTTAGGAAGAGGGGTTGGAAAACTTCCTGGGCAGATAAAAAGAATAGCCGAGACCCCACCGAAACATAGGAATCATCCCTGTCTCAAACACAACCAAGTTTAGTCAGAACTGTAGGATTTGGTGAATAAATACATTCTTAATGATACTTTTGATACTTAATGATACTTTTATCCATGTTTTACTAGGTGTGAGTTTAAAGTAAGACTTTTAAATACAGAATGATTGTTTTTCAAATTAGGTTCTTTCAGGAGGCCATACTGTTCTTTAAAACATTCTGCAAATATTTAAGAGATTTTCATAAATTTGCGTGAAAATACTTTCAAAATAAGTTTGAGTTACACAAGAAAATTATTCTCCTTCCCTTTATAACAATATATTCAATTTAATTGTCTACAGTTGAATGTTTTATCATTAGCATTTGTCTTAACAAGAGAAAACTCTGAAAGTTATTAAGTATATTGTGACAGAAAAATAATTCAAAAGTCTTTAGAGGTCAGACCACTCCCAAATTAATAAACAATGATGTTTTACTTGCAGCTGTAAACTATTCCATAAAATGGAATACTGGCTGTAGAGAATAAATTCGTAAAACAAGAATATGCTGTTTGGCATGTATTTAAAAATAGGATTCATGTTCTTTTTGGAAATGCTGTAAGATTTATTTCCAATTCTGACTATATGACCACTCAGCTGGATCTGTTTTCAGCAGTATTTTTTTTTTAATAAAAAGGATCATGGTACTTTTATGCAGACAAAAGTACATGATTACAATGAAAACTGGGGACTCTGATCATTCCGTGTGATTGATTGAGAACTGATTACATCCTAGTCACTATTTCCTCCTCCTCTAGCCTTTGGATAGACAAGGATCTCTTCCATTCAATTTACTTGAGACCCAAACGTGCCAGGTCTGGAAAGGTTGTTCTCAATCTTCCTGAAACTTTCAGGGTCTTTTTTTGTTTCTTTGTGAGTTTGCTTGGGAGCATCTTCAAGGGATTTTTTGATTTGTTTTGTTTTTGCTTTTGCCAACAGTGATGCTTGGGTTCTGAGAAATACCTTGGGATGGAGAAAAGACTCATTGAAAAGGAAAGGTGTGGCTTTGGGCAGATCAACCACCACCACCACCAGCACCACCAGTCTGCTCAGCCTCTTCTAAGCTTCTAATTATGAGAGTAATAGAAATATGCTCTCCAAAGTCCAGTGAAGAAAAAGTAGTTCTTCTCTAGACCTTCTTAGAGGGGTAATGTTTCTGTTAAGAATTTTGGAAGGATGAGTAGAGCTCAGCAGGAGGGCAGAGGAATGTGGGGAGAAAAGAACTCCAAGCCAAAGTGCCCGAGTGTAAAATGCAAACGTTCAGGAACCGGAGGCAGCTTACTGTGGACAAAGACCAGCAGTCTCAGGCCAGGAAACATCCTGGTTTGTGAAGAAATCTGGACGTCCCTCTAGAAATTATGAGGTCCATTGGAAATAGAGAAGCAATTGGTGCAGACTGCAGTTTGGAAGCACCCGTCTTGCTGCAGCTAGAGGAGGGACGCAGGCCGATGTGACGAGAAGCAGGGACGATGGTTGGCCAGCCATCTTCCTTGGGAGAATAGGTGAAAGGCCGCAGCTCCTGCAGGAGCAGTGAGAATGGAAAAGGGAGGAGACACACAGGAGCTATTACTGACAACTTCAGATCTCCTGGATGTGAGGACTGGGAAAGGGAGGTGTTCTTCCTGCTGCATCCAGAAAGATCCTTGCAGAAAGTAATTATGATAAACCACTGACCTTGTTTAAAAGGCATTCACTGACTCCCTGTTGTTTTTAGACAAAAAACCAAATTCCTTATCTGTTCACTTTTGCATCTCTAGTACTGAATATATAGTAGACGATAAGCACAGTTATTCTCCATTGCATCTCCTTCTTCTTGTTCGATGAATGTGTGCCATTTAAAGTGATCTGTATTTTCTCCTGAGGGTGGAAAGAGATTTTAAAGGAGATAAACTGAGGCCACTGTGAGTAGCAGAGCTGTAAACAACTCTTGTGTGTCAGCTTGTCCAAATAAGATGATTAGGATAAAATTCTCACTAGACTATAAATTGTAATACAAATATAAAGATTATGATTCTGTTCTTTTGCACATTTGATACTTGCTGAGTTGGTCCTCAGTCTTTGGTAGAATATTAATAAATGTTTTTCGGGTCAGAGATATGAATGTTCTAATCTCAGGTGACTGTATGCTAAGACTATTTATTATTTTAAAGGACCTTTTTCATACAAGCAAAACCCAGGAGCATTTCAAAGTGTAGAATTTTGGCAAGGCCATCAGATATATTCCTATAAATGCATGCCTTGAGGTCTTTTTCTGAATGTAGTAACCCATTTGGGATAAACATTCTTAAAATGATCTCACATCAAATAAATACTGACATGAATTTTAAGGTCATTTGACACACGACCAGAATATTAACAGGAGGCTAAATCTGATGCTTTTTTTTTAAACCAATAAGTAGAATTGCAATTCATTACATTTATTTTATAATATAAATCTCTAGAATTAAGAAACCATTTTGAATCTCGGTGGCCCCATCATACCCTAAGTGGCTAAGAAAGATATACAGTCTCTTCACGTACAATGTTTGTAAAGTGTTTTTCATATCCCATTTTTTTCTATAATGCTCAGAAACCAAAGGACCTGAGATGATAAAATAGAAAATTCTTTCAAGCTATTATTTACCTCTGTATATTTCATTTTTGCCTTTCTGGACTATGCTTTGTAGGTAACAAAGGAAACAAAGAGAACGAGAATTGGGTCTGGGAGGACAAAATCAGAGAGGAAAAATAGACTCTTATTATCGAGATAGATGATGGATTTATGGAGGCAGGACAAAAGGTCCAGTCATTCTTCTAATGAATATTTTTGTTCCAGATCAAAGCACAAATATGTTTCAGGGTTTGTGTGTGAGGGGATATTCATTATGATGAGAAATATTCCTTCTTGGGAGCCAAATAGCAGGGAACATATCTCATTTCACTATAAAGCTAGACACATATTTTATTTATCTGACAAGAGAACTGGTGATGTCTTCATATCCCACAGAGTAACCTCTTAATTTCTATGTTGCAGGGAGCAAGCCCAAATTCCCCATCCATCTCAAATCAGATTTTTGGCAAAAATTGTTTTTTAGAAATTACTATGTTTCAAACTTTTGGGCATCTGTGTGTGAATGTGAATGTGTTTGTGTGTTGAAAAGGAGGATGTTCAATGAAAAGGATTCACATGTACAATTGCTGGAGAAGGGAAGAAGTGGACCTTGCATCTCAATTTTTAAAGATGAAATCATTAAGGTAATAACTTGAAAAGATGATGCACTCTTTTTCCAGGTCCATTCGTGACCACTCTTTGAGTACCTGCTCTCTAAAGTCACCTTGGGTCTGCCTTATTGTTGTTGCTTTCCTTGCATTGGTGGTTCCTTCCATTTCTCCCTCTTTTATTCCTACTAAAAGGAGTGTCAAAAAATACCAAAATATCAAGTTAAAGAAGATTGTCACAGTCAAGACAGATCATAAGGATTCAAGTGAGGATGTCACATGAAGAAGATATAATAAATAACATTCAAAGTTTTAGATGGTGTGGTAGGCAGAGTGGCACCCTCAGAGGTGACATGCCCTAATCCTGGGAACATGTGAATATGTTATGTGACCTGGCAAAAGGGGCTTTGCAGTATAATTAAATATATATTGAGCTAAGGAGTTTATCCTGGATTTTCTGGATGGGCACAGCAGAGCACCTTCTCCGGCTAGAGTCAGACAGATGAAACAGAATGAGAAATGTTGGAGAGACTCAGCTCCATGAGTCTCTTGCTGGAGGGGGCCACATGGAAAGCTTAAGAACAAATATGGGCACTTCTAAGAGCAAATACCAGCCTCTGGATGATGGCCAGCACGGGCACAAGGACCTCAGTCCTACAATCACAAGGAACTGAAGTGAATGAGCTTGGAAAAGCTGAATGAGCTTGGAAAAGAATTCTTCCCCACAGCCTCCACCAAGGAACATAGCCCTGCTGACACCCTAATTTTGGCCTTGTGAACCTTAACCAGAGTACTCATTTTAAGCCCGCCCAGAGTTCTGATCTACAGAAGACATGAGATGAAAAAACTTGTGTTGTGTTAAGTGACTAAGTTTGTAGTAACTTGTTACGGCAGCAGTAGAAAACTAACGCATATGGATACAGACTCCAATGGAATCTTTAGTTCTATTTTTACTGTTAAAGTTTTGATAATGAAAGGGAGGAAAATAAAACCAATTTAGAGTAGCTTTTCCTCAAAATTTACCTTCTTTTTTCAGGCAGGGTTCAGCCAGGACAAAAGAAACCACTGCAGGTACCTCAAGCAGGAAGGATAATAAGCACTTTAAGAAAAGCACAAAACAAAACATAAACAAGTATTGAGGAAGTGGAAGTGAGGAAAAACATCTCTCGTGAAACCTGGAAATTGAAGAAACCACAAGAAACCACCACTGTGATTTCAGCTATCTGTGGCGCCGAAATGAGTATTCTCAGCAGAATGTCTGGAAGCGGTTGGCAAAACTTCATTTCTGCTGTCTGCCTGCCTTGCTCAGCTGGAGGGATAATAATGGCTTCTGCCTCTCTTGTGCATTCCAAATCTCACATGACTGCCTCTCACTGGTGGAGTCTAACCCAGGACCCAGGCTTCCAGCCCCTGCAATGCAGAGAAGAGCACAGCAGAAACATGGCTGTGAGTGGCTGGCACATTGCTGTACTTTATTGTTTCTACTGCATCAATACTCACTCGTGGAAAAATGAAGCGGGAAAAAAAAAAAAAAAGAAAAGAAGGCAGGAAGAGGAAGGGAACACCATCCACCAAAGCACTTGATGATATAAGATTCAGACACTTGCAAAGTGAAATTGTAAAACAGCCTCAATTCTTCCTTGCAAGCTCCCTTGGATGAGTGCCTTCATTCCAGGACTCAGGATATTTCTTCTGCACTCACACAATGTAGAATCATGGAAAATTAGAGACCATTTACTTCAATTTTCTCCTTTTAAATGAAAGAAATGAGGAATCTATAGAGGTTGCTGAATAGTTCAAGTCAAGATAGCTAGTTAGTGACTAAACAAGGTCAAGGTCTTTTGAAGTCTTTCTAGTCTCCCAACTTAGCGTCAAAGTCTATGAAGTGTCAGGGACTTGTTTTGCCTGACTTGCAGGCTAACAAGTTAGCTTGTTACTGTTTTATGGATGCTGGCAGAAGACACAAGACTATTGGGACTGGGACAAAAGACTTTAGTACTCATGCCACAGCAATTGCCAGAGTGTCAGCACAGACGTATTGATTCCCTTGATGCTCAAATTTCATAGAAGCGATGCAGAGGGGCCACCTGGATGCTATGCATGCAGTAGGTTTGCATCATAGCCAGAGAACAATAAGCTTGAGGAATTCACTGCTTCTTTAGCAAGTGGAAGCAAGGCTGCTCTTTGTCCATTGAGACATGCTACCTCAGTCCTCAAGGTTGCTAACTGCAAACATAACCCTGAGAAATGGCTCTGCTAAACGGCCAGCGTTCTTGGCACACCAGCAAGAATGTGTGGCTGAGAGTCCAGAGCAAATTGCCTCTTCCAACACCCACAAACATCGCAAGTCCTGAGAGGACACACAGGCAATTCTTCACACGTATAAGTTAAAATATTTAATGTTTGCTACATGCAAAATAATATATATGTAAATATTCTTTTTCTGAAATTTATCCACAATTCTGCATAGTGTTAGAATTTGTTCATTTTCACTATCATGTAACATTGCATTGGGCGAATACATAATAATTTATTAATCCATTCTCCTGTTGAACATTTGAGTTGATTGCAGTATTTTGCTATTATGCTTCTACAAATATTCTTGCGTATATTTCCGGTACAAATGTGCCGAAGTTTCTTTAGAGGATTTGACTAGGTGTGAAACTACCTGATTATTAATGTGGCTGAAAATAACTGCTTACATTTATTCACAGTTTGTGTTTTCCTGTCTCTGAATTGCCTGTTCATATCTTTTATCCACTTTTCTATTGGGTTGTTTGTCTTTTTAAATTTATTTTTAAGAGTTCATGATTTCATCACTGATTCGTGGTTAAAATGAAATGTCTTATTTGTAGAAAGGAACATTTTTAATCCACCCCCTGCTGCCAAAAAAAAAGTATCCATTAAAACCGATAATTTCAAACATCATTTTAATAGCAATATGATAACAGCATTCTCTTTAAAAATCAGAAATGAGACACAGATGCTCTTTATCATGGCTTGCTTTCAACATTGTACTGGAAGTCCTACCCAGCTCATTAAGGCAAGAAAACAAAATAAAAGATGTAAGGAGCTGGAAAGATAGAAAGAAAAAGGTCATTAATCACAGATAATATAATTGTCTACTTAGAAAAGCCAAAATTATTCAAAGAAAAATTATTATGAATAGTAAGAGAATTTATAAGTCATCTGGGTACATTTAGAATCACAAATGAGTGATGAGTGAAATGTTTTTCTGCAACTAATGAGATGACAATGTACTTTTTTCATCTTTAAGCTGTTCATGTGATGAATCACATTCGTAGATATTTTTTTAAGTATTAGACCCTTTCTGTGTGTATTTGTTCTTTTTCTGTTGTGATCTCATGCCTGGTGGATTTTAATCTGTAGACAACCTGGAGGTCTAAGTTGGCAATTCTTTCCCTCAGCGAGTATTTATATTTACTTCTTGTTGAAGTCGGGGACACCACTGAGCTGGGGCCACTTTAGCTGCCTTCAAGGACCCAGGTTGGAACCTGAGCCTCTGATGGAGCTCCTTGAACTGGTTGCTGGCAAGAAGCTTAGTCTCATGTGTTTCATGCCAATGTTTGTTTGGGCCCTCAGACAAACACCCCTTACATATTAGCTTATTTTTAATGCCCTGGCTGTAGCTCCAGCTTTTGTTTTCAGGGAAAGGGAGGTGATGGTGTTAGAGATTTTCCTTCCTTCCTGTGAGCTCAGCAATGCATTAAAAATTATGTTACAAGCAGGATCTAGTTGTTTTGTACTGGAAGGGATTTTTAAATAACACTGTTTTCTATTTTGACCCACTTTTTTTCCTAATCCATCCTTATAGCTTTCAAATTTCCTGTCTTGTGGAATATCAGAAATCAAGATGCGGCTGAAACTGCTAGTGTCTTACTTAATACCCATTATCCTTTTCTCCCTTAATAACAGAACCTCAATTTTACTCAGGGTGGCAATGGGTCCAGCTGAAAAACTACATTTGCCAGTCTTTCTGGCAGCTAGGTGTGCTCATGTGATTCAATTCTGGTCGATTATCAGAATCCAAAGTCATTTGGTTGGGCTTTCGTGAAAGCTGGTTGACAAAGGTTGACTCAGTTGTGGGTTCTTTTGCCTTTTTCCCCTTCCTCAATTTTCCTGCCTATAAGGTTGTTTGGTGGTGATGACCTTCGAGAGCTTGGCCAAAAGAATCCCAAAGACTTTGGTAGCAAAGTTCCTGAGCCACTGTAGCTGTTCTGGACTTCTTGTAACATGGGAGAAAAACAAACTATCTTGTTGGATCCACCATTATTTGGGATTTCAGTTACATGCAGCTGAATGCAGTTCCAACTGATGTATTTTGTATCTGATTTTGATGTAATTTTGAATTGTTGTCTTAACATCTTTAAGTAGCAGGCTTTAGAAAAAGAATCACTGTAACAAATCACATTTATTTTATATGTTTGGTTATTTAAAGTGTTTTGCTTTATCATGGTTAATTATGGAAGCAGCTGGAGATTAGATGCATCTATGCTTTTTATTTCAAGAAATCTTTATTGAAGCTATAATTTGATATTATTCAAAGAAAAACGAAACTATAATTTGTCAATAGTTATCTGATATTAGATATTTATCATGATTAACACATTTTACACTCCTAGTTAGAAAATGATCTGACTCCATTTGTAATAATGCCTTGTTATTTCCTCCAAGTACAACCATTAATGTACTTCTACTCTTATCACATTGAGTCTCTTTTAACGGCATTGAAGGTTATCTATACATTATTCTTCCACTAGTTCCCAAGTAGAAGATAATATAATCAACTCTCCCTTTAACTATTTCATTGTTTATCATCTTAATTTTTTTTTCTGGATGTCTGTTAACTATTGTCAAACAGATGGCTGTATTTGATAAAAAATCACATTCTATGTTCAAAATTAACAGTAAATGACTTTTTGGGTTTGGAAGGTAGGGTTATTTGACTTTGCTGTATAATCTTTATTCTTAATATTTTAATCAATTTTTAAAAACTCATTCCATCTGATGCTCCACACTCAGGCAGAGTTGTAACAATGATCACTCCTAAAGAGAAGGGAAGACATTAACCGGAGAGGAAACTTGAAACAAGTGGCTGCTTTGCCCATTTGAGTTGAGCCTTTGCAGTATAACCTCTAACTACCTAATCTGATTTAAATGTCTCAGTCAGTGCACCCAGAGTCCCAAGTGCTGCAAAGACAGTACCTCAGTGAATGCTCTGGAAGACCCAGTGGAGACCTTTGGAAGCCTCAGGTCTCAAGGAGCAGAAGGCAGGACTAATGGAGGAGCCAGGGCTAAAACAAGGCGTAGGGACTGCGGGGCCCTTAGAGCTAGGTAGCCAGAGAGGAAGGAACTCCACACTTTACGGTCTCCAGTGTGTAGGCTGCCGTGCTAAGAGTTTTACTCAGAGCACATGCTTAATCCTCGCGGTGAGCCTGGCAAGAAGGGGCTTAGGGACTGCCGGCCAGGGATGTCAAACTTTAGGGCTGTTCTGGAGCCTCTTTAGCTTTCTCAGATTTGCTATTCTTATTTCACTATAGAATACAGTGGGGAAAGTCTTAAAATCAAACAAACGAACAAACGCTTGAAGGTGGGGTTGTAGTTAGGAATCCTCTTGTGGTGCTTTTTATTTTTATTTTTTCCCACTCTACTAAGAGATGAA
The DNA here is from genome assembly GCF_041296235.1 of Equus asinus. NCBI lineage: Eukaryota > Metazoa > Chordata > Mammalia > Perissodactyla > Equidae > Equus > Equus asinus. Next base: position 30,526,081 of record NC_091792.1, read on the forward strand.
GGTGAAGCAGGGAATTATCCCTACCATCTTCCTCTATGTGGTAAGACTTTTTTTTTTTTTTTTTTCCTGAGGAAGATTCTCCCCGAGCTAACATCTGTTGCCAATCTTCCTCTTTTTGAATGTGAGGGGCCTCCAGAACATGGCCACTGACAGACGAGTGGTGTAGGTCTGCACCTGGGATCCACACATGGGCCTCTGAAGTGGAGAGTGTATGTGGCAAGATTTTTTTTTCAACCTTGTTTTTGTACTGAAGGTGTTGACCTCTGTGGGTCTCAACTTTATGCAAGAGTCTCCACCCCAACATCCCAGACTTCTTGGTCACAGCGCCCTGTCTCCAGTGACATGTTATTCACTAGAATCCAAGTTCTAGGTCACTGGGATTTTTCAGATGGTCTCAGGCAAATGCCAGCTCTGGTGCTTGCTTACTTTCTGAATTCCCACTTTCTCATTCCTCCTACTCTCCTTGAATTTCTGTTACTTTCCAGTCAGTTTAGTCATGCACTGTAAAAGTTTTTTATTTGTTTGCTTTTGTCTTGTTTTATCCAGAATTTTGTGTGTTCTATTCTTACAGAGTTTCTCCAGACATCTTGCCAGAAATAGATATCTGGATTTTATTGAGGGAATGAGCTTGACAGATGATTTGGAGGTCATGTTACAAAGGCTTAATGATTAGATTGATGGTAGGAGAGATGCAAGCGTCTGAGTTGACTCTCAGATTTCTGGCTTGAACAGATGGACCAGTGCGCTGTGTTCACTGAGTTAAGACGTCAATAAAGAGGCATCAGTTTTTGGGGAAAGATGCTGAATTCAGTTTTGAATAGAAATCATTTGTCATGACTGATACAATTAACTTTCAGCTTTTTTATTTGTAAAGTGGAGACAATATCTACTTTACAACAGAGTTTTTATGGGCATTAACTATTATAATGAATATGAAAATCTTAGTAACCTATAAGGGACTATACAGGCATTAGATACTTAGAAACCCTGCCTCTCCCTGCAAAGCTAATTGGTCAGACAAAGACAGTATTTAGAGCCCTCCTCATAATAAAATGGGCCAGTGGATAATAAGAGTATGATAACCAGTGAAAAAAGAAGAAATAAGTTGCTATATAGTTATAAACACTGTAAGGCTTTTCCAAAGCACACAAATCATTTGTTAAGGACCATGTATTAGCCTACCTAAAAAATAGGATGCTTTAAAAGAACTGAGGTGGAATCAATCATGCAGTTATTTCATGAATCACAGTTATTTCCCTCCTGATTCTTAAGGATAGTGAAATACACAAAAGGTGGACAACATACGTGCTTGGATTTGGAAAGTGATTTTCTGAGCCAGAAAATAAATTTTTGTTTGCAGAATTAAAATGAAAGGAAGCCAAACCGAAAAGCCTTTAAATGGGAAGGTTAAGGAGTCCTGCAGTTCAGAGGTCCCCAAACTGTCTACTCCAGCACAATAATGTGCTGCAAATGAGTGGCAAGTATACCTAGACCTGGGCTCTTGAGTTGGGGACCAGAAATAAGAAAGCCCTCTTGCTTCTAGAAACAATGAGTATGAGAGATACCTGTTATGAAAATGCAAAGAATACTTTTCTCAGGAAGATAAATGAATAGGGATTTTACCTGCCCACCACCAAAAAAAGAAAAAAGAAAAAAAGAGAATGAAAAGGGGAAAAATCATAAAGACAGTTACCTCTGGCAACAAACAGACCTGTTCTGTTTACCTCTGTGTGCCCTGTAAATGTTATTTTCTATTGATGCCACAGCAAGGAAATGTTTAGGAAGAACTGCTATTGATGGCTTCTTTTAAAACTTTCATTCAGATTTTCTGCTTCTATTTTTAATTCATAGTCTTTTAAAAAAACTTGTAGCAAAATATTGCATACGTATGACATCAATCATAAATTTACAGACTGATGAATGGTCACAGTTTGAACACAGTTGTCACAGATAGAATATTTCCAGTACTCCAGAAACCCTACTTGTGACCCCTTCCAGTCACTACCTTCTCCCCAAGGTAACCACTGTATTGACCTCTAACCCCATGAGTTTTAGACTATTTTTTAACTTTATATAAACAGAATTAAAGTGAACTTTTCTTTCATAGCTGACTTCTTTTTCATCCTGGCTTCTTTTGCTTAATATTACTTTTTTGAAATTCATCCATATTGTTGTAGTTTGTCCGTTTTTGTTGGTGTATAATACTTTGTTATATGAATAAGTCATGATCCATTTATCCATTCTTCTATTGAGGGACATTTGGGTTGTTTCCAGTTTTGGGGCTATTGTGAATAGTGCTACTATAAACATCCTTTTACATGTATTTTAGTGAATACAGGTATGCATTTAGCACCTGATGCTAAATAATTTTCAAAGAGGTAGTCTCAATTTACACTCCCCCAAACTGAACGAGAGTTCCAGTTGCTCCACATTTTTTTCAACACTTGGTATTGTCACTCTTTTAAATTTTAGCCATTTTGGTAGATGTGTTGTGGTATTACATAAGTTTTTTAATTAGTATTGTTCTGAAAACTAAAAGTACAGCTAATACTTCACATCAAACATCTCTTCCCTTTTCCTCACCAGAAACAATCGAAATCTGAAGTTAATATCATTGCTATGGGCATCCAGGTAATTTTACCATATATATTCATAAACGATGTATACAATTGCTTTCTGCTTTACAATTTTACATAAATAGTATTTCAATTAGATTTTTCTTTAACATAATTTTTTTTGGATTACCCATGGTGATACTTAGAGAGTAAGTTTGTGAATTTTAATTGCTGTATAAATAGCACATAGTTTATTTCTTTCCCTAATAAAAGACAGGTTGTTCAAAAATTTTTTGCTATTATAACCAGTGCTACAGGTTTAACAACTTATGCTTCCACTAGAATTGCTTAAAATCTGTTTCTCCACCTTTCTCCAATTTTTTGAATTGCCAGGCCTTTTAATTTTGGCCCATCTGATGGGTGTGAAAAGCTATTCCACTGTGGTATTGATTTGGATGTTTTTAATGCTATTTAGATTTGCTCTTCTATTAAATCTCCTGTTTATATCTTTTGCCTGTAGTTCTTTTGGGTTGTCTGTGATTTTCTCACTGAATGGTGGCTCTTGATTTGTTCTGCATAGAGATCTTTTGTTAGTTCCATGGGTGTCACACTCATCCCCCTAGGTTTTGGTTTGCCTTTTCACTTTGTTTATGGTGTCTTTACTCATGCTGAAGCTTTAATTTATAATTTAGTTACATGTGTTATTTGTTTTCTTTAATTTTTTGTTTTTTGTGTCTTAAGAAATCATTCACACCTCAATACCATAAAAGCATTCTCTTATATTTTCTTATGATAGTTTTATATTTTTGCTTTGTATACATAGGTCTTTAATCCATCTGGAACTTTTCGTGTGTGCTGTTAAACAGGGATCTAATTTTATTTTCTGCCATATGGATATCCAATAGTCTCCACCCCATTTAGTGAATAATACGTCTCTTCTCACTGATGCTAATGCAACCTATACCGTTTACAAAGCCCCCAAACATATGTGAGTTTGTATCTAGGATTTCTATTCAGTTACTTTTGTATTTGCCAACATCTGACTCTATACAACACTGTTTTAGTCACTGGAGCTTTATAAGAAATAAAAGTGTCCTTCTCTTGCTTCTGTTTAAAATGATCTGAGCTATTTATGGCTGTGTACTCATCCATATAAATTTCAGGATCAATTAATTAAATTCCATTAAAAAATCCCTGTCAAGATTTGATTTGAATTGAATTGAATTTAGAGAACATTTCAGTCTTTCATAGTTTCCATATCCCAAACCGTTTATTAGAGTTTTGTTGTTTCATACAGATAATGTTTTAGATTTACCCTATATATTCAATGAATTGATTACACACTATCGCTTTTTGCATCCCCCTCCTTCCTTCAGAATTCCATTTTCATCTTCCTGAAGTACACTCTTTGCAATTTTTTCAGTTTACAGAGGGTCTGTAAATGGTAAAGATTCTTTGTCTGAACACTTCTTTATTTTGCCATCAATCTTTGGTGTGAACACTGGGAGGCACTACTTAGATCCCTGTTCAGAAATGAGGAAATGGAGGATTTATTCCCCGAGCTGCTGGGAGTTCAGCAAGCTGACACGATTCAGCTGTCAGTCCCCTTTGGGAGTAGTCTAGCCCAAGGTTACTTTGCTTCCTTTGTCAGCCCACATCCAACAGCTGACGTCATAGGTGTGTACAGACTGTGCCCGCTTGCCTCACCTCTGAAGGGACATCCCAGATTTGAAGTCGAGGCCTTCACTGAGACTATATTGCAGGCCCATACTTCCCTCCGTCCAACCTGCCACTATCCCTTCCACAGGTGCTGTTCTCAAAACATTCCCTAATAAATTCTCCATCCTCATCTCTGACTCAGAGTGTGCTTCCAGAGAAGCCAGCCTGAGATAGTGATGTCAGGGATGAGTCAAGAGAGTAGAAGCTATTTTAGGATTTTTGACTTGAATCATTGGCCACCTGACTGTCAGTGAGAACCTCCACGTTGGTAATAGATGTAGGACAGATAGACCTTGGCACAAGCTATCAGTGCAATAGGTAGAACTTTCATTAGTAGTGAACTGGGATGTATTCTAATGGAAGGTAATATACTAGTGGGAGCAATGTGTCAGGCATTTAAGAAATATGAGGGAAACAGTAATCTTAAGGACAGGGGAATTGGCTGTTGCTAAGTAAAATTGATTCTTTGGGAAAAGCAAAAAGCTAAGAATGGTTGATGGCTATTAAAAATCTCAGAGTAAAATTCAGAAGGCTTCTCTGGTAGCAAATAAAGAGGCTTTTATCTCCTGCAGTGGGAGGGAAGAAAAAGCTGAGGAGCCGGCTCAACGCTTAGTCATAAATGTGGCTGATCTCCAAAGGAGATTAATAACCATGCAGCCCAGCGAGGTCAGCTAACCCAAGGTCAGAATGCTGAATCGGAAAGAAAATCTGTGATGCAAAGGGCTGGGTTGTGACACCTTAAAATCTTAAATCCCCAGATTCTCCTGAATCCCCTGAGTCTGAACATGCTCTAACATTCATGATTAATGGCTAGTACGCTCTCCTCCTCTTGCTTAAACATGGAGAGGCCTCCTCCTTGTAGTACAACCTGTGGATCCATTCAGGATCCATCCCAGCTTCCCTCCTGGCTACTGGGTCAATAACGTGGCTTTCTTTACAATGTTTCCTGGCACAATTATTGTAATCAGTGGCAAGGGCAGAGTGGCAGTGAGGGAGAGGGGTCTCACCTTCAGAAGATCAGAGAGATGGATAACAGAATATGGTGTCCCCAGGAGCAAAATGGATGAGCAGCCAACAAGGATACTGCTGAGTCTGTACAACTAAAGGAAATCAAGGGAAGGCACGATCAGCAGCCTGAGAGCAATACTCCAATAATGAGCTACAATTCTTTCTCCAGTTTTTACGTCTAAGCCAGTTTTTGGATCTGGAAACCATCAACAGAGAAAAGGTGATTCCCATGAGGAAGGCCCTGAAATATTCATAAAAAGTGTACAGTGTAATAATGCCCCCAGTCCTTCCCCAGAGTGTTCTTTGCAATTTCCCTGGATAACAATATGTCAGGAAAATGAGAAGAGCAAAATATTTCTCAATGGAATTGCAGATACAGGAATTCACCTGCCTTCCAGGAAGGTTTACATTAGAGAGATTTGCTAAACTGTAAAATAGTATCACGCTTCCCTGTTTTTTGTTTGGGAAAAGATAGCTATTTTTCATATAAATCAGTTATTTATAGGAACATGTAATAGATTTATGAGTATAATTTTTAATGAATTAATAAATACTTTAAATTTTATGTTTTAATTTTTTATATGGTAAATATCAAAAGATACCATCCACATAAACAAAAGCTTGCTAGGGTCTTCAATTTTTAAGAGTTTTAAGGGATCCTTACGTCAAAAAGTTTAAGAACTGCTGCAAAAGACAATACCACAAGCCAAACCATCTGTACAATCTTGGGGCAAGTTGTATAGTCTCTGCTCAAGTCTCCTCATGTGTAAAATTAGGAGTTAATACTTATACATGTAAAGTAATTAGAATGCTAAGAGCACAAAATGAAATATAGCCATTATTGATATTATTTTATTTTCTCTGTGAGATAGGAAGTGATAATATCTGCTGAAATTGACAGAGGAAGGGATGGAAGGTTGAGGAAAGGGGAGAAGCTTTGATAAAGCCATGTGGAGAATGGGAATGATAGATCTGATTAGGAAAATCTAGGAGGACTGAAGGGAAATTTTGAGAGATTTGTGGAGGTTGGTGACTTTGGATCTAGCGTAAAATCATGATTGTGTAATACTTTTTCCTTAACACTCAGAAGGCCAGTGTAGGAAAGAAAACACAAGCTGTTGAATTTACAGAGTTGGGAATGTTCCGGTTGGTTTAATCAGAAAGAAAATAAGGCAAATTTTGATTGATGTAATGAACTGTGTTTTATAAATTGAGGGAAAAAAAGAAGGGAAGAAGCAGAGAGATGATCCATAGGGAGAAAATAGAAGGGGCAAGAGATTTGAAATCTTCGTTAGGAGGGAAAATTGAGTAAGAGAGTTGGTAAGATAGCAGGCTGGATAGTTGGTTTGAATTTTGGACATCAGTGGTGGAGTAGATCCACCTGATGACAAGACCTGGAGTATGGTCCTGAGAATGGGTGCTGGTAGGTAAGTGGAGTGGAGGTGATGACTACTGGAGATGAAAAAATCAAGAACCCACCAGAACGGATCTTCCATTTGGATGTTAATGTGACTCTGGGTGATGGCAGAAGTTGGAAGTCAGGCTTCAAAATTTTCCATCAATAAGGAGTGGATAAAAAATAGCAACAATGAAGGATTAAAAGCAGTAAGGCTATACAGAAAGGAGGAACAATCATCTGAGCGAGGCACTGGGGAGCATTTCTAATCAAGAGACAAAGAAGCGCGAGAAAATGAGCACCCTTCATTGCAGAGAAGTTTAAAGCAAGCAGTCTTTGCAGGGCAGAGGATGTTAGGTTTCAGTGAACAACAGGCAGAACTCACACTAGAGGCCAGAACGTGGGAGAATTTGTTCATAAAAGACTGGAACTCCAAAGGGCACAGTGGAGGTAGGAGAAAAAAGAGGGTAGTACAGAACTCGCCAGGCAACTAAAGGCGCAGTTCGGCCGGCAAACACGAAAAGTGGGTTGTGAGGCACAAAAGATGCAGATAGCGGAAAGTTTCCAATATAATTAGGCAAGAATTTTTCTGTTTGCGGTAACTGATCCACTACCAAGTTTGCGAGTTCATTTCCCTCTTCCTTTCAGATTTTTCTCTTCCTTTACATTTCCCCTTTTCTGAAAAAATTAAATTGAGGGGGCTCCCGCGTCCCCTTTCCCCCTTCCGTTCCCCCATTTTTCCTCTTCTCTCTGGCACCCTCTTCCTTCCTGGATCAGGTCTCCTGCCCAGGATTGGGAGCTCCGCCCCCCGCAGGAGTGGGCGGGACCGGGGCGGGGCGAACAGAAGTGGGCGGGCCCTTGTCTGTCGACGTGCTGCCGTAAGGACGCTGTTGACGTAAGAGGACATCCGGTGCGGCTCTTAGGGTCCGAAACTGCTTCTGTCTGCCCTGCTCGGCTCTTAGTGACTTCTTTCCCGGAGCCGAGGTCCCCAAGTTGGATCTGCTGCTGCGGCGGGCCGGCCTCGCATCGTTCCCTGTCCCTCTGTCCCCGGAGTGAGCCCGACCTCCCCGCGAGGGTGAGCGAGGTCGGCTGGGCGCGCGAGGGAGGGTGCCCGCGGGCGGGTGACGGTTGTCGGCTCCCCGAGCCGCGTGGCACCTCCGCCGGGGCTCCTCTGGACGCCCTCCGCCCGCTGGGTCCCCCGGCTGCAGGCTTTCCCTCCAAAGCCGCAGTGACCCTGTGCCCCTTTCCTCCTTTGGTGACATGGGTCATGTCTTGAAGAAGTCCGAGCGTTCCTGGAGAAGGGCTTAAATTCCTAGCAGGCTGAGAAAAAGAATTCACGCTTAAGTTTCCAAAACAACTGGGGGAAAAAAAAAATTGAGGCTCAGCTCTCTGAGCGGATTCACCCCTGGGGACGCAGAAGATCCATCCCGATGAGCACCCCGTGATGATTTTCTGAACTCCTTTGGCCAAGGCAGTACAGGTTTTTTTTCACCCTGTAGAGTTGGTCATTTTAAATGCTGGAAGGGTGACCTGGTGGGATTGGACGTTCCTTAAGTAACCAAACCTCCTGGCTTGATTTTTAACTCACAACTTCCCACCACTTAGTTTTTGATTGAACGTTCTAACATGAGTTGAAACCCAAAGTAGGAAACTTTATGAGTGACCTTCAAGTATTGTTTCAAATACAAGGTGGTGCATGATTTTGCTGTATTGTAATATGCCCTTTTGAGTGAGAAATAGGAATTTCTTCGAGGTGTGCTTTCTTGGAACTCTCTCCATGTGTCGTGGACACGGTTTGGTTTCTTTGAGTAAGAATGTTTTTGTCTTCAGGGAGGTCATGTGTCATAGTCACCAGGGAGACTTGATCCTGTCCTTGGAGGTTTAGAGTTTGTAGATCTTGAGTAGGGCCTGGAAGTCTAAATCTGTGTTTTTAGGAACATCTACAGTTGGATTTTGAGAATCACTCTTAGAAAAGACCTAGAAATTTTAGATTCGTATTTCAGAGCAAGCGCATAGACTCGTTTATTCGTGTATCTCTTTGTTTATTGAGTGCTTAATATACGCCAAGCAGGGCTGGGAGGCAAACATTGTCAAGGAAGATAGGGCTGGGAGGCAAACATTGTCAAGGAAGATAGGGCTGGGAGGCAAACATTGTCAAGGAAGATAGGGCTGGAATCCTCAGCGAACTTAGAGTCTTCAGTCAGATTGGATGAAAAGCCAAATAAAAATGTGTTATTTAGTAAAAATCTTGTTTTTCTAAATGTGGTAGTTCCTTTAACTAAGTGATGAAAGCTGGTGTAAAACCCTTATTTTGGTATGTATTGTAAATATGTACTCTTAAACATAAATTTGAACCCTGTTAAAGTTATATATTCACTGCTTGTAGAGAGAAGGGGGGCTTTCAGAGTCAAAGCAACGATAATACCTTTAGGATCTTTTCAGAGAGAATGGTTTGGCTTTGTGGTCAGTGTTGTCATTTGACTTCACTATTAGATGGTCGATTTAGATATCGCGTAGGAGAAACAAGACTTGTTATATATACTTCATGTCTTGGCAGCATCAGGTCATCTGATTATATAGCTCAAAAAAGTCATATAAACTAGGTAACTAATTGACTCTTTTTTTAGGATTGACACCTGAGCTAACATCTGTTGCCAATCTTTGTTTCTTTTTCCCTTCTTCCCAAAGCGCCCCCAATACATATTTGTATATTCTAGTTGCAGGTCCTTCTAGTTCTGCTATGTGGGATGCTGTCTCAGCATGGCTTGATGAGCTGTGCTATGTCCGCGCCCAGGATCCAAACCTGTGAAACCCTGGGCTGCTGAAGCAGAGCACGCGAACTTAACCACTCAGCCAAGGGGCTGGCTCCACTAATATACTTTTGAATAATATCTTGTTAATGATATATGCATAATAGTTTTTTAAATTAGGTACAGAGTAATTTTTAAAGACTCCTTAACATCAGAGAAATTTTTTTTCTCAGTGGAGAAAGATGTTTGATGTTTACATTTTTTAGAATTGTTTGGTAGTGCAAATACATGCCTTGTTTTAAAAGTTGTCTATTTTATTTGGGATAATGTGTGCTTAATGTTTCATAAAGGCTTAAAATGTGCTTAACTGTCAAAATGACGGTTGAGTTTAAAATTTAATGAGAATAAGAACACTTCATTTTACTATTTCTTAGTTTATATAAAATAGCAAATGCAACCAGGCGATGATATCTTTTCCGTTCTCTTGCGTAGAAAGAGGGGGAAATGCCTAAAAAGAAGACTGGGGCGAGGAAGAAGGCAGAGAATCGCCGGGAACGTGAAAAACAACTCAGAGCTTCGAGAAGCACCATAGATTTAGCCAAACACCCGTGCAATGCTTCAATGGTAACGGCCTTTTTTGATGGCAATTGATAGTTGAAAAACTATATAGCATTTATCTGAAAAACATCTGAATAAAATTTCAGTGAATACAGTGTTGCTGCATATATTTAATTGAATTTGAAATCTGGTAGAGGCATGTCCATTGTTTTCTTTAACACTGAGTAGCCATGATTCTTGTTTGACTTTATGTTAATTATAAACCTAGCATATTACCTTGGCTGCTGTTGGTGATAGACGTTGAACAAGCATACATGCTAGAAACTGTGTGACGTCTTCCAGCTTCTCTACCCTTATATACCTTAACTCAATTTGTCCTATTAGTTGGAGCCTTTTCATCATTTTCTTTTAGCAATTCTTTACTCATTTGATTTCTCTTTTCTCAGCTTTCCACTTTTCCCAACATCTCTTTTGATTTCCTGTTGTGCTACCTTATTTCCCTGCACTGAGTCGGTTAGTCCTCGTGATTTCTGGGCTTCTTTGGTCAAAGTTGTAAAAAAGCAAAGATTATTGTATCATCATTACCCCTTTCCTTTCTTTGACCATGTTTTTCTGAGTGGCCCCACATTTCCCTATTTCTATTCCTCTCTGCTTTTTCTATTCCCACTACTTCTCTTTCTTCTTTTGTTTCATCAAACATATACCAAATGCTTAAATATGACTTAATTCTGCAAACATTTATTGTGTATCTAGTCTGTGCCAGGTCCTATTTTAGGCACTGTGGGTATGCATAGATAAATGACACAGTCTGTTTCCACAAGCTTATAGTTGTTTTGTGTTTTACTTAAGACTTGTTTGTTTATAAATGACAAATCCAACTTGAACAACTGTAGGGAGAAATAGAGTTTATCGAGTGAATAATGGACTCACTTGCGTAGTTAAGAAGGGCAAAGATGTAGCTGGGATGCAGGGACAGCTGGAACCTGGAGTGACCTTGTAGTTCCATCTTTTGCTTTTGTTTCTTTTTTGCTTATCAGTTCCATTTTCTCAGGTTGTCTCGCTCCATTTGTTTGGGTTTGTAGGCATTGGCAGCTCACATGTCTCACATCACATATTGTTGCCCTCAGAGAGGGAAGGAACTCTGATAGTTTGGACTTGGGTGGGTGCCTATCCCAGGGCAAATGTTTGTGGTGGGGGAGCAGGATTACATAGCACAGATAGGACAGTGGGGACTCCCTTCTGTGTGTCAGGGTCATTTATAGAGAAGAGGGGTATAGGGCAGACAAAACAAGAAATAACTCACTTACATATAAAGACGGCTAGACTTTGGTAAGTGTTGCAGTAAAGGTGCAATTAGGACTAAGGTACATTAGGACTGAGAGGTGCTAAAGTTGAGTGTGTGGATGGGGTACAGTTCACAGAGCGTGTGGAATCATCACCAGAACGTCCAACAGGTAAAGGTTAGGAGGAGGGACTTTTCAGGGGAAAGTATTAGAATAAGTAAGACATGGAAAGAGCGAGTACAAGACATATTTTGAGAATAGCTGACAAATAGTGACTCGGATCTGAGGAGACTAGGCCAGTGAGGTTTAAAAAGTGGGTGGGGACCAGATTGTTGAGAACTTTTAATACCATGTTTAGGATTCTGAATTTTCCGTGAACTTCATCATATTGTGTTCTCTACGGTTGCTTGTGTCCATTCTGTATTATTTGTCTGATTCCTTAAAATTAAAAAAAAAAAGGAAAAAACAAACTAATGCTGTATTTAGCCTCTTTTGTGAAAATGCCACTTCTTTCTCTAGTGTAATAAGCCCATGAGCATACCTTTGTTATTAAAGTATGTGTAGGTGCTTGTATATGTGGGTGAAGTTGGAAGGTTTGGGAAAGTGTCACTTAAATTTTAACATGAAAAACAGGATAGTCTTTATGATGTAAGTAAATCTGCAATCTTCAGCCAGTATTAAATTAGTGTTTTTATATTTTACAGGAATGTGACAAGTGTCAGAGGTAAATTTTTATTTATTTCTTTTTCTATCTATATGTAGTAATATAGACCCTCTGACCGTTTATCTGATATTGACTGTATTTTAAAATTTTATTTTACATGACAAGACGGCAGAAGAATAGAGCATTTTGCTATTTTTGTAATTCTGTACAGAAGTTACCAATTTGTGCACAGTGTGGTAAGTATATGATAACTAAGGACACATACCTTTTCTTTTATCAAAAATTTGTTTGGCAGTTAACCAGTTTGAACCTGTGGGTTTATCATTATTGTTTACAATAATGTTATGCTTTACCATTAATAAAATAGCATAAAATGTTATTTGGCCCACCAGCATACTGTCAAGTCTTGATTTTGTCTCTTTGATGTAATCCTGGAAAAGAGTTAAGATACAGTTTAGATATAGGTTACCAACACGTTGCTTTAAACATTAAAAGATCAGATTTCAGACTAATAACACTTGTGATCCTGAATATTTAATTGTAATACCTTAGTCTTGTTGATACCCATTTGTTTACTTCTCTAAATTTTGATTCCTGCTGAGATTGCCTGCATTACTGCAGTGTGTTAGATAGACCATTGAGAATAATTTTGTTCCATATTTACCTGGCGCCAGTTTTTGTGATCAGCTGTTTTTCCGTTTGGCACTTAGCATGTGGTTCTTGAGTTTCCTCACATATGTTCCCAAGTGATTGCGATAGAGTTCCTAAGCCGTGTGCTCAGTTCCCAAGTATAAGTGGAAACTTTTATTCAGAGTAAATGATCATTCTGAGTAAAACTAAATGGTAGTTCATAGAACAAGATTGGTGTTTCCCAAATATTCTTCTACAGAATATTTGAGATATTAATAGATATGTTTAAAAACGATGCATACATTTGAGAAACGCTGCAAGTCTCATCCCCTCCTTTCCATCTGGGAGATTTCTATTATATATTTATATGTTAAAGGTTCTGAAGACACCCAGTAAAGAAACTTGAGTAATTTCATTCACTCCACATTTACTCCCTAAACTTCTATTTGAACAAACAGCCCCTTTGGTTATGGAGTAATAGTTTCAGGTGGAACACAGTTTAGAATATGCTCATGTAGGTGTGTTTACATGTGATAACATTGCAGACAGTTAGGACTGTTTAGGGCTACATCCCTGAATGTTTCTAGTATAATTTTAGCATTCAAAGATGTCTTTTGGGTTTAAATTTTTTTTTTTTTGGAGGAAGATTAGCCCTGAGCTAACTGCTGCCAATCCTCCTCTTTTTGCTAAGGAAGTCTGGCCCCCAGCTAACATCCATGCCCATCTTCCTCTACTTTATATGTGGGACGCCTGCCACATCATGGCTTGCCAAGCCGTGCCATGTCCATATCCAGGATCCGAACCAGCGAACCCCAGGCGGCCGAAGCGGAACGTGTGCACTTAACTGCTGTGCCACTGGGCCAGCCCCTGGGTTTATAATTAATGAAAAAGAGAATACTGGCCTAGATAGACCACTCATCTGCCAGTTTTTATATCCTTATTTTACAAAGGGCAAATGAACATAGAGTGAGAAAATGGATTACGAAGGTGGTTAAGTTTGTGTTAGGACCTTCCCATCTTTTCTGTGTGTCTGGGCTTGAATTTTGTAGTGCTACACAAGGATGCATTTCCCACCTACTGATTCTTGTACCTAGTGTTAGACATGGAACAGTTGGGTAGCTGCTGCCTCTCATTTCCAGTCTTTCTTTCTTCCCATTTCCTGTTGTCTAGCTTTGTTCCTCAGATATTGAAGATAATGGAAAATTGAGCATCTTCTGTTTCTTTCGTGTTCCACTTTGTGGAGCCTGAGATGTGTGATTAATATGTCACCATTAATCTTCACATAGTATGTGATAAGTGAATTTCCTGATAGCATTTCGGGTTGGTGATTTGCTGCTTGATGAGAGCTTTTGTGGCCGCATTGTGATTTTAGCTCTGTCACTGTATTCCTGACTTTTGTGCTTACTTGGGCACTATTTGAAAATTCTTTTGGAAGAATGTTTACTTTGGGCCTATGTTTGTAAATTTTTCCATATGGATAAACTTAAACAATGAACCAGATAAGTTGTATAATCATGTTTGGTTTGGTTTGAGGTGTTCTGTGGAAACAAATAAGCAATAGCTTCAAACCAGACTTATTCTTTATAAAATGTAAAATTCATCTTAAAGCATAGCTTTTTAAAATCTATTTTAATTCATCTGAAAAGTCACAAGATTTCAAACTGCTATAATGACCATTTCTGTCTGTTGGTTGTCATACTGTGGCGGCTGCATGTTGCTGTGATGCTGAAAGCTGTGCCGCCTATGGTATTTCAGACCAGCAGGGTCAGCCATGGTGGACAGGTTTCAGCAGAGCTTCCAGACTAAGACAGACTAGGAAGAAGGACCTGGCCACCCACTTCTGAAAAAATTGGCCATGAAAACCCTATAAATAGCAGTGGAGCATTGTCTGATACGGTGCTGGAAGGTGAGAGGATGGCGCAAAAAGACCCGGCAGGATTCAGCTCTGCTGTGCGCAGGGTCACTAGGACTCGGAATCAACTTGACAGCGCTAACAACAAATAATGATCATTAGATAACAAAGCATGAGCTGCAATTTCTGATATTAGTACGAACGTGAATTAGCATATAATTCATTTTTAGACATTTACTAATAAATTTCTGATCTCAAAAGATCTGACTCAGGTAATGAGATCTCAGTTATATCCATTTCTGTTTTTAGTTATGTAAGTAGTAGACACTGCTGATTTCTATCCATTTATTTTCAAATTATTTCTGTAGGAACTTAGGTTAGATAAAAAGAGGAATTAGTGAATACTTGCATGTACTACTTTGCAGGACTAATAGTGCAAATTTGTTTCTTTACTAGGGAAGACAAAATGCATGATGAAGTCTTCAGATTGTGTCATAAAGCATGCTGGTGTATACAGTACTGGCCTTGCAATGGTGGTAAGCCTCCTGTCCTCATCTCTTAGAATAGGAGGTTTCTAAGGATAAGAAAAAGTCACTCTGACCAATGGTTATTTTTTTCTAGATAGCATTGCTTTGTCCCTTGGCTCAGTCAGTCTGGAGTTATGTGGATTTTCTGTGGCATGTTCTTTGTATGATTTTTCTTTATTACCCACTTGTTTTTGACTGCTTCCTTTTTTCTTATTAGCAAACATATAAGGAATGGAAACTTATTTAATGTTGACTTAAACAGAAATTCATTTGTCAATAGTACCTTTCTGATGTACCTTACTTAGACTTCATAGGATATTGTGTATTATGCCTAAAGTCCTGTTTAACCAAAGTTCAAGCTTTTGGTGAAATAAGCAACCTAGTTCCAAAAGAACCTGGGATTAGTAGTTTTTTTAAAGCTTTACATTTCAAATAAGAGTACATACTTAACCCAGAGTTATACATAATTTCTTCATTACATGTAGAATTTTCTAAGGAAGTTTATTGTTTTAAATAAAAAACACAATTGCATTGTATGATGCATTTTGTTCTCTTTTTCGCTGAAAAAATGTTATCCTTTTAACCAGTTTTATTCTATTCTGTTGTGTAATTTTCTGCTCAGGTCCAAATTTCAGTCCGCGAGGAAAGCAATACTATTTTTACATCCAGCAGAATATGTTATTTATAGTAACTTTCAAAGAACATATAATTTTCTATCGTGAGACAGACCTTTATATGTTTCATATGTGCATGTCTTGTAAAAGCAAGGAGTTAGGATTATTCATAATCATCTTGTGAATTCCTCTTTATTTTAAATATAGAATTGTCAATGTTATCTTTATTCAAAAACCGTTGGAATCTTCCTTGGTAGCTTGTTATGTCTAAATTTATCAAATACTTTTTAAAGAACTCACTGAGTTGTATGAGTGTGAATGATCTCTTCTTATATAAAGGAAACATTTAAGTAGAATCATTCATCATTAGCTGTAAATTGTAGAAAATGGTTTTCTGGAAATCTCTTTGCCTGTTGAGATTCCCTCTCCCTTCACTCTTCTGCACCTGCTTTGTCCTGGGAGCCTGACCTTTGCGTATGGACTGGATCAATGGCTTTCTCACCTTATGACTTCCCTTTGGGTTCAGGCAGTGGGGGTTACTGGCAGGAGACCTGAAGCTGGGGGGAAATTACAGTCTGGCTGTTTGTTCTCCCAGCTCGCTGCCTACCTGGATTGTCCTGGTTTGGATGTGGATTGGCCACAGGTCCTCTCCACATGGCCAGGTAATCCTCTCCACGTGGCTCTCTCCTGGGGTTCTGGTAACTCCGTCCCCTCCTCTTGTTTCAGGTGCAGGGATGGTAACTGCGTCATCTCTCAATGTTTTTCTAAGCCCTTCCCTGTCCTTTATAAATCATTTCTTTTAACTCCTGGGTTACCTCGTTTAGTGTGCCATCTCTTTGTTGCTAGAATCCTGAGTGATCCAAGAGATATATTTGAGGATTTGCTGTCTACACTCATATTCCATTCTTATCAGCCAGAGAACATCCTGTTTGCTCTTTACTCCTTTTGTTACGGAGTCTTGAGTAGTAGAATGCTGAATTGAGATGCAGGAGACCTGGGTTTAAATCTCAGCTCTGCTGTACTGTGGCCCTGGGAGTCGGACTTAGTCTTGGGCCCGTGTTCCTCATCTGTAAAGGGAAGACCATCTAGTCCCATGTCCTTAAGAGTCTTCCTAGCTTTTAATGTTCTGTAGATGCCATTGTGTTATTGAAAGGTATAGTCTTACCGTCTTATCTTGATACGGAATTGGACAGTCTTACCCTGTCATTTAGTTCTGTGAATTTTACTGTAATTTTTTTCATGAAGAAATATAATAATGATTTAATGCATAAATTGCTTTAAAAGAGGCTGGTAGAAGTTTAATATTTTCTCTCAGTTATTCTGGAAGGCTATGTGATGATTATTTTATAAATTACAAGGATAATGAGGAATTTTCTTAAGTCAGAAGTATTAGTATTTGAAAAAGTTCACTTTAGTTAGCAGAATTACTATAGACAAGAATGCTTAAACTGTGGACTCCACACTTCATTTGAATTAGAATTCAGTTTGAAGGTAACACTTCCACTTTCTTGACTTACTTTAATCATTATTAATAGGGGAAGTATTTAGTTTCCCCCTTGCCTCTTTTTCTTTTGATTTATAGCTAAGATGTTTATGTTGTAAATAGCTGTTGGTAAAGTAGTTTGATTTTCAGAGAACCCGCTTTGATTTTTGCTTAAACAGTACGATTTTTTCTTTACTGAAGCCACCCACTAGCACTGAGGGTTGATAAATTGCTAAATGTATACAATTTTGATGGTTGCCATTGGTTAAGTAATGATTGCAGCCCATAGAGTGACAGAGATGAATTTGTCATGTCCCTCGGTTGCAGGGTGCCATATGTGACTTCTGTGAGGCTTGGGTTTGCCACGGTAGGAAGTGTCTCAGCACCCATGCCTGTGCCTGCCCTCTCACCGATGCCGAGTGTGTGGAGTGTGAACGAGGTGTCTGGGACCATGGTGAGTAACTGCTTGAAAGCAGTGAACTTTGCTGTAAGTGACGGCTGGCTTTGAAACAGTCTGGATCCTCTTTTTCAGATTTTTTTAAGGATACTGTTAATTCTAACTGCTGGCACAGTTTGGTTATCAATTTAGTTGGGAAAGGCATTTATATTAGCAGTAATAGTCAATGCTGGGATTGTTTATCTAAGCAGATGGGGCAGGGGGTTACCGGCAAGCATTGTGAGTATTGTATGAGTAGCTGGGGCATAGTGGGAGTTCACTGCTTTATGTTTCAATTTGGCAGGTTTCATTGTAGCGTTTAGCAGAATGAAAATTGCTGTGACATTTTGGTGTAAATCTGAAATAACTTACCATCTTTTCTGAGCAGTTTTATAGATATGAGTTTTTTTTAAAGTTCATCATATTTACATTTGTGGGTTTTGTTCTTTAATCCAATAGGAGGCAGAATATTCAGTTGTTCTTTTTGCCATAACTTTCTCTGTGAAGATGATCAATTTGAACATCAAGCCAGCTGCCAGGTTTTAGAGGCAGAAACATTTAAATGTAAGTTTTTGTGTTAGATATTCTTTATACCCAAGATTCTTAATGGTGTAAGTGTTAAACTTAATGAAAAAGGAATCTGGTTTTTCCTGCAGCCTCTTATGGACTCTGTTTAACTCAATATCTATTTTCTGTTTCTAGAAAAAATTCAGCACACATAGTCCATTTTTTCCAGTAGGTGGCATTTTGGTTGGGTTAATTCTTCATTTTGTGGGGTTGATCAGGCATTATAGGACTTGTAGCATTCCTGTTCCTGAGTACTAAATGTCATTTTCACCTGAAAGTTGTTATAGCAACTGCTCCCTGGCCCAGCACACACGCACCCAAATGCCCCCAAATAGGTGATACCACCCCTAATTTGTTCCCGCTTGTTGGTTCCAGTGATTCCTGGACGGAAGTAGGCATCAGAAACACCTGGGCAGGTTTTTTAAAAATACAGGTGCCCAGGCCTCATCCCTGGAGATTCTGTCTTTAAGTCTGTGGTGAGTGCCAGGAATGCGTATTTAACCTTCACACGTAATTCTCATGTATCTTCCAGTGTGAGAACCAGTGTTACTGACTGGGTCGATGTATCATATTTACAGATAGCTTGCGTTTTATTTCTACTCTGTTGATTCTCAAAAACTCAAATTTTGGAGTTAAATACTACTTCACTTCTACTTACTGGCTATATGATTTTGGGCAAATCACCAAATCTTTCTAAACCTGAGTTTCTTTATCTATTAAAAGAAGATACTAATTTCTTTTTCAAAGAGTTAATTAAAATGAGAATCCATATAAAGTGTTATTATAGTCCCTGGCACTTAGAGAGCCCTTGTGAAATAGTAGGTACCATCATAGGTAAGACTAAAATTCCCCAGATACTCACTTCCTTGAATTTGGTTTTTGTTCTGGTATGAAATGCTAACTTTTGTATTTAGCTATAAATTTAAAGTTGGTAACTTATCAATCTAAGATATATATATTATATCTTGCAATATATGTAGATAGATATATAATTCTTGCAATATTATATAGAAATTCTGAAAGGGTAAAGAAACATCTATATATAGCATTTTTGAGTCATTCTTAGGCTTCTGCAGAAAGAATAATGTAAAATTTGAATTGTTTTATTTGGGGCTTGAGAGCTTTGTGTATTTTGTAGCGTGCGAACCCCAAAGACAGGCAGCTGTGAGTGATAAGGCTATAGTTCCATCAAGAAGTTTTAGTGATTCGGTAAAAAAGGCAAAGGGAAAAATATGAACACAGAGTAATTGACAGGATTTTAAGATAAATTCTATCACCATGTCTTTGATACCTGATATTAAACTCATTCTCATTGCAGACTCACAGGTTTCCTTGGCTTAGTGTAATTTACCCTCTTTCTTTACTTTTTTTCAGTGCTTTATTTTTTCTGTCATTCTTCCTTCATCAGTTGCCATCCAATGCTTGAAACGTTTTCTCTGAAATTCTGTCCTAATCATAACCCATAAACCCCAAAGATAGTTTGTTTACACCCCTTAATTGGTCATATGTCATCATTTATAGATTTGACCTTACAACTATGAATTGCAGTATTTAGAAATTCTTTAAAATACTTATTTACTGGGCCCAGCCCCTTGGCCGAATGGTTAAGTTCGCATGCTCTGCTTTGGCAGCCTGGCATTTGCCGATTTGGATCCTGGGCGCAGATCTGTGCACCGCTCGTCAAGCCATGCTGTGGGCGCCATCCAACAGGGGAGAACGAGAATGACCTACCGCTGGGATATAGTGTTGGGTACTGGGACTTTGGGGAGGAAAAAAAAAGGGAAGATTGGCAATAGATGTTAGCTCAGGGCCAATCTTCCTCACACACACACACACAAAGTTATTTACCTACATAATTGGTGAAATGGATGTTAAAAGGGAGAAAAAGCCCTACATGTGTTTCCTCTGCCTTTATTTATTTATTTGTTTTTTTGAGGAAGATCAGCCCTGAGCTAACTGCTGCCAATCCTCCTCTTTTTGGTGAGGAAGACTGGCCCTGAGCTAACATCCGTGCCCATCTTCCTCTACTTTATATGTGGGATGCCTACCACAGCATGGTGTGCCAAGTGGTGCCATGTCTGCACCCGGGATCTGAACCTGTGAACCCCTGCCGCCAAAGCTGAACGTGTGAACTTAAGGCTGCGCCACTGGGCGGCCCCTCCCTTTATTTTTTTAAATAATTAAAATGGTCTTCTAATTTAAAATGGCTTGTTGTCAGCAGGCTTTGATGCATTCCCGACCTGCTTTCTTTTAAAATACTCTGAAGACATGGAGATAGACTTAAAAAGAAAACCATTTCCCAATCTAAAACTAGGAAAGTCAAGCTATTTTTAGAATCTGGGAGAAGTGCATTCTTTATATAAGTCCAAGATTGTAACTCTTGGGGGGAGACATCATCAGGCAGTGAACTGAGTGCGTATGTGTGGGGTTGAGGGATTGGGGAGAGAGGACTGGCCGTGGCACTCTCCCTCCCGCTTTGAGTTCCCAGGGGTGAAGGTGCAGGTGGGGAGACAACACCAGTTTGTCGGGATCATGTCTCTGTGGCATGTCAGGTTCAGGCGGTGGGGTGAGGGGAAGACTCGTTATCAGAAATGCCTGTTGACCCTGGGAAATGGGCTTGGGAGCTTTGTACGTTCACTGTGTGTCCTGGCTCTGTATTTGAAAGAGATTTATAGTATTTTGGTTAAATCTATCTTTCTTTAGATTGAATGAAGAGTGAGCCTAGAAACTCTCTGGGCGCATCTTCAAGTAGAAATGATTGCGGTTTCTGATTTTGTCCTTCACAGACTGAAATAGCTATTATTGGAATAATTTGGTATGCTTATGTGTGCCTAATCTATAGTAAGTACTCAGTTGATTTTAACTTCTATTATTAGCATGTAGGACAAGTAATACAAATCCAGTCAAATTATTGGCATTCCTGGAAAGAAAGCAGGATAGGTGGACAGAAGCAATAATGATACACCTAACTGAGAACATCATCTGTTGAGTTTAAAAAAAAATCTTCCCTGTTCAGATGGAAAACGTTCCTCATGAATCAGGCAAACTTAAGTAAAAGAATCCGCAAATTAGAAAGGTCTGGTCAAATATTTGAATTACAAAGAGAGGCTTCCTTTTATTTGTTTTCCTTTCTGTTTTTTTAAGACCTCTAAGTGAATTGAAAGTTAATAATTTATATTCAGCTTTATCAGGATAAGGCTTAGTTTATTTTCTCTGTCTATACCTCTGTTACTTATTTTTTTCTTCCGTTTTTTGGTACATTCACTATGTGCCAGACCTTCTGGCTTTTCCAGTGTATTTGCACTTAAATTTAGAATCTTCCTCATCAGTCATAGATAATGATTAATATGGCTTACCGACTGAAGTAGGGATAAAATATTTTGGGATTTTTTTCATCTATTTTACTGCCCACTTCAACATTATTTTTTTTCAGTCACCTTTTTCCAACCAAAGCATTCTATTCTCTTATCAGAAGTTATGCAAAAATGACAATAGCTTGCATCACCAGGAAAGAATATGTATTAATGGAGATAATTATTCCTTTTAAAATTTAACTATTATTTGATTAAGGGAAGAGCTTCAGCCAGTGTCATGGAAAAAATGGTATTTCACCATTCCGGTTTTCTAAATGTAGTTTAGTGACGTTTCCATCTCCTAGATCTGGAGAAGTAGAAGGAGAGTGGAGACTAATTAGAGCCAAAATAGTGGAAGAATGTTGGGTGTGTGTAGTTGTTGGTTTCCTTCCTTCTGGTTGGGGATTCCATCTCAATTTTGTGTATCCTCTAAGTTATATTATGAGACAGAAAAAAATGTTAATAATTGATCTGACATAGTATATCAAGTACAAATCTGTGGAAAATAGTATTTTCGTTCCAAATTTGAATCTGGACTTTACGTATTTTCCCCCACAGGTGTTTCATGCAATCGGCTTGGTCAGCATTCCTGTCTCCGTTGTAAGGTATACTTGTGAATTTTCTATTTTTAGATTTTGTTTTTCATCCCCATACTCCTCTGCCTGCCCTTGGATTATTTATAGCTATAATTGATCTACCAGGGTCCTGAAACATTAGGTAGTTTAATTCTTTTATTTTAGAGATTGTGTAATTGAATTGAGAAAGCCAAAGTGGCTTTCCAAAGGTCATCCAGTTGGCTTGTCTTAGAGTTGACATTAGTGCACGTGTCTTCTGAATCTCAGCTCAGTGTTTTTACACCTCACTTTTATGGAGAACATTCTGACCAAAATGGTGGAGATATAGTTTACCTAACGTCAAAATGCACTTGCTTAGGAGAGTTTGAGTGAAATGAAGATTTTCATAATGTTCTATTTCCTTAGACCTTGTTTGCTGCATTTCTGTTTGTCAGAGATCACTAAACAGATGCAGCTGACTCACTTCCTCTCAGAGGCATTTCTCTGGTTCTTACATCTTAACCCTATCTCTTATTTCTCTCCCATCTCTGCTCCAGTTTTACCAAATGGCTTTCAGGTCTTGTGTGTGCTGTTCGCTCTGCCTTAGATCCCTCTTGCATCCGTGCTTACCCTGCTGCAGCCCCCTTCTGCTTCAGATCTCAGCTAAGACTTCCTGTCTCCCGGGCACCCTCTCCTGAATCCCACATCTGCTTTAGCGCGCCTCCTCTGCACTTCCCTTCCAATGCATAGTGTCTTGTAAT
Organism: Equus asinus; assembly: GCF_041296235.1. NCBI lineage: Eukaryota > Metazoa > Chordata > Mammalia > Perissodactyla > Equidae > Equus > Equus asinus. Next base: position 30,548,791 of record NC_091792.1, read on the forward strand.
GGCGTCTGCCCTTGTCTGTGTCCCCATTCAGACTGTATACTCCGTGAAGGTAGATAGGCTGGTCACCATTATGTTGTCAGGGGCTTTGTGAATACTCATATATTTAGGAATGAATAAGTGTGTCTCCGTGTCGTACCCTGTGTGTAGTTTCTGCCTTGTGATAGGTCATAGTTCAGAGGAGTCCTTGCAAAGACTCCTTCCTTTAAGACATTCAAGTCAGGAGTGTGGCCAGTCCCAAAAAACTCTTAATTTCTTCCCTAACAAAACTTTTATCTTTAAATTTCCTTGAAATATGGAATGATGTCTTTGTATATTTTTTGAATTATTGATTTGTTTACTTATTTTTACTTCTCCTCTGTAGGCTTGTTTCTGTGATGATCATACAAGGAGCAAGGTGTTTAAGCAAGAAAAAGGAAAACAGCCTCCCTGCCCAAAATGTGGACATGAAACTCAGGAAACTAAGGATCTTAGCATGTCAAGTAAGGCTCTTCTTAAAATACCACTGGAGTGACTTTGTTTTCGTGCTTAGACGGGATTTCTCTCTGTTTTTCACTTTCTATTTTTGTTTTTGCCTCTTCCTCCTATTTGAAAAGATTCATGCATTCTCTTAAGCAAGTGGAATTTTACAGCCTTTGAAAATTTGTGGGTAAAATTTCTCAATTTAAGTTAGGAAATATACCATCATTCATTTTGATATTTGGCATTTGCTTCAGTTAATGACATAGTGAGTACTGAAATTTAAGACCGAAAAGAGTGATTTTTCTGTTTTTGCTGAGGCTTCCTTTTTAAATAATTGAGTAGTTATAAATCCTTAATATTCAAGTGCTAGTAGTCTTCAGTACTCAGAAGCTGGAGTTCAATCTGAAGCCATTCCTAGGTGTGTGGTATTTGCGCAGCTATGCTTATTATGTGATACATCACTACTATAGGAAGTTGTTTTGTGGCTTTTACAGAAGTTTTCTATGAAGGAATAAGACTACTACAAGCACGCTTATAGTAATGCAGTCACGATTTTGTTAGAGAATTTGATTCTTTACCAAACATATCAGAAGGGAACCATAATTCTCAATGATTGACAGTACTTTGTTTAATCAAAGATATAGCTGTACAATGGGGTGAGACTGATGATTTTGCTAATTTTTTGCACTGAACTTTGTGTTGCTACTAAGGCAGAAGAAATGAATGGCTTTGTCTTCTAGGACATCTGAATTATAAAACAGCTCTCAGGAAAAATGTAATGACATATGAAATCAACTGTTCTCTGATTTGAAAATAAGCATTTAATTGATCAATCAAACGAAGGGCATTTGAGTTTTTAACATGCCTTATTTAACTTATGTTCGGAGAGTACTGTGGTTCTTACTTTGTTTTCCAGCTTTTTCTCGGTTTAATAAAATAACACTGTCATCTTTATTATTTGTTATATATGGTGTGTATGTAGACCCCACTCTGAGGAGGACAGAACTGATTGTTGTTTTTAAGGTCTCCTGTGTTTCCAGTTAAATATTAAGTGGGGAAATTAGGAAAATGTGGCTTACTTTTTCATTTGGGAGTAAGAAGCAGCCGATCAAGTGTATGTAATTTTAAATATTGTAGAGGAGAGTGAGGGTGTAGAGAAGTGGAACTGACGAGTGCTGTGTACATGTCTGTCTTTTTTAGCGCGCTCCCTGAAATTTGGTAGGCAGACCGGAGGTGAAGAGGGAGATGGAGCTTCTGGGTATGATGCCTATTGGAAGAACCTTTCCTCTGAGAAGTATGGTGATAACAGCTACCATGATGAGGAAGAGGATGAGTATGAAGCAGAGGATGATGAAGAGGAGGAAGATGAAGGTGGAAAGGATTCAGATGCTGAGTCGTCAGATTTGTTCACTAATTTGAATTTAGGAAGGACCTATGCCAGTGGCTATGCTCACTATGAGGAGCAGGAGAGCTAGGAGAGCTGCTTGCCCCTGTGACCTTGTCTGAGAGGAGCAGGGATGTGTGTGCTTGATGGAGTGTGTGTGGGTGTGCAAAAGTACTGTTACTTAGACTTGTGCAAAAGACTCGTCACACTTACTAGGGCATAGCATTTTTATAGGAATTGATAATCAGGCTTATAGCATAAGAAAAATGAATTTCAAATGTAGGATGTTTGTTGATCCAAGCAATTGAAGCATCATGGATTAGATTTTTACTGATTTCAGTAATCTAGTAGGTTTTGCCAATTAGATACATATACAGGATAAAGGAATAGGATGGTAATATATTTGTTTGAATTAAATTGCTGTTTTTATTAAAAAAACTGCTTATAAATTCATTCTGTCTGATTTTGTACAATGAATGGGTAAAATGAATTATTGTATTTTTCCTTGTATGTCCACAGGATAAAAGTCAGATGGTATATGCTAAATTTTCATTAACTATTCATGTTATCTTAAGTAGTCATGATATGTATGTTTTAGCAATTGACTCATTCCTTTCCTCACAATGTCTGTCCTGAACAGTATGTATTATTAATGCCTAATCTATAGACAAAGGTGACTACATAGCTGTTTTTCAGAGACACAGAAACAGCATTATTACACAGATGCTTTACCCAGGAAATTTCATTTCTCTTGAATAAATCTAGTATTTCACTTATATACTTTTGATGTTTAATTTATTGTTCTCATTTCTTTTAAACTTATTTTGGAAAGCATTCCAATATTTTAATATAAATTTTGCTTCATTTTTTTGTCTAATATGCGAAATAGGTAGCAGAGATTAATAGTGTGGTGGACACAAAGTTATGCAGCCAGACCCCATCATTCATGGTAGGTGGGAAATGGACAGTTGCTGGCACAAGTTCCAGTTGTTACAACTTATGCTGGCAATGAATTGGATGGTGTGGTAGAAAGGAATGCATTATTGGACAGGCTGGCATTTGAGAAGTATGGAGAAAATTGGCGCTATGAGGATAACAGGGTTTGATGGCTATTGCCAAGCTGTTCTTATTCTATGGAAACATAATGAACAGCTGAGGGCAATAACAGGCAATGGAAAGCCAGGCATGAAAGCCAGAGGGCCTCTGGATGCATACGAGAAAGCTTTCGTCTCTTGCAGCAGGTGGGCTGAGAAAGCTGAGGATAAAGCCCAGGATAATAGTCTGAATAGATAAACTTCAAAGACAGTTGCCCATCAACGCGGGTCTATTATGAAAGGTCAAAGAACTGTTTGGGAAAACCTGGGACACTGACAAATGAGATGGAGACAACTGAATGGATGCTGCTGAACACTGTTACTCCCCAGACTCCTGAACTTTCTGAGCCTGCTGCCATAGCCCAGTGCTCTTAAGCCCTCCCTGACACCACTCCCAAGCTCGGTGACAATGCAGAGGTCTCTCCCGAGGCAACATGTGCCCACTTCTGGAGTTGCCCTATCCCTAGGCCACTAGGCCTAGAATTAGGGTTAAGTAACTATATTTAGGGTTAAGCAAAACTCAGTTTAAGAGAAGACAGAAGAAACAGGCTATATCCCAAAGGAGCTGCAAGAATTGGCCAGTATATACTGGGAGGAGCTGGAGGAGGTTGCTTGAGACAGGCATCTGAAGGTGTTGATCAAGGGTCAGAACGTGAGATTACGGGGGCGGTGTGATAGCAGCATCTGCATTGAGTCCTTGGGTTATAGGATAAGAGCTACCTGAAATTAACAAGATTTAACACCCTGGCTAGGATCCCGGGAGATGGTGTGAACTCACTACCAGGATGGCTTCTAGAAACGTGGAAAAAGCAATGGCCAATTCTGAGCAAAGTTCAAGTGCCAGTATTACTGTGGCAGATGGAAAGGATTAAAAGATTGAGGGAAGTGGATATGCTGGAACAGATAGATTATCTTTAGGTGGAAGATCCATCAGATGATTTTGTTCCATGGGAAGGCCCAGCGAACAAACCTCTTAACAAGGTCATGTAGACATATGCTGATAACAGGGCCGCAAGGGTCACTAAAAAGTTTAGTGATAATCCTAGGCTACTGCTGACCATAGAGACAAACTATTACATTATTTAGCTTGCTGAGGGCAATGGGTGATAAGACCCCGAAATAATAGTGGCCAAGTGGTAGTGCCTAATTGCCAAAAATCAGGGGGTCACAATTATCATAATGACAAGATGGGAGTGGTTAGCCAAGGGCGCCTGGCCTGCAGAGAGTTATGGAGAAGTTAACAGAATACAGCATCCTTAGGGGCAAAAGAAAATGGGCAGCCAATGAGTCCTACTCATTTTGTACCATTAGACAAAATCAAGGATGGGTAACATGGAGGCTGAAGGGTGGTCATCCCAATAAAAAGTTATGCACAGTCCTGCAAGTAGATGTTTGTTACCTCTTTTTTCTCTGGTGGAATGTGAGTGGAACCCAGGTGATTCACTTGGGTTTTCTGGGTGTTCCTTTGCCTACTTGTGGCCATAATGGACACGGCAAACCACCCAAGCCTGTGAAGGGCATGGTGCCTAGAGCCCTGGGGGATAAATGTCTGAGTCACGTGGCCAGGTAAGCAGCTGGGACAAGTAGAGGAGTAGCGGTCAGGTAGCTTAAGGGTCTGCCTCAGCTGCAGAGCTGCCTTGTCTGGATCAAGGCCTTCCCAGGGCAAAGCATGCACCTGGTGACCAAGTAACTGGTTTGGCTATTTTGGCTCACTGCTGCCCATCTATGACAAATAGCTATTAAGCTAATATCCCTGTACAGAATCTAGTAGCTGACACTTAATATCATGGGGCAAATATATTTTCCTCCTTTTCATTTGGTCATGGTTTGGCAAACTCTTTGCTGGAATATCATAATGATGTGTGTAAGGGTGACCTTCGTAAGTCACCTACAAACTTCTGCTTGTGCAGAATGCATTAGTCCATTTCAGAAAGTGAATAGACCGTATAGCATGCACACCCGTGTCTTACAGAATGACCCTGGTTACTTATTTGCCTAATGGGAACAATTCAAAGGACGAAACTTAATATATTAAATCTTTAATCATATTTTGTGTGATCAGACAGAGAGAGTACAATGATAAATTAGATATACTGAAGCATTATTAATAAGGAATCAGAGTTAAAACATAATGTATATAAAGGCCAGAGTGTTTCTGATAATGAATCTTTGTGGAAAGTCAAAAGAATATGCAAACTGCAAATTGCTGATTTTCTCATACTACATTGAGAAGTCTAGCTGCAGGTCTGCCCAGACTCTCAGCTCTTTCTCTTCCACTCAGGGCATCTGCTGGGCTCCTCCTGGGTTCCCCTGCTGGGTGGTGTGACCTGCAAAATCTCTTAAGGCAGTAAGTTGGGCCAATTGTAAGGCTCCTCTTCTTTGTTTCTCATCTCTTAGGGATCACTATCCCTTTCATTATCTCACGTCTTGTGTCTTAAAACTGTTATTTTATATATTTTTTCTCCTCTCTCCCCCTTTCTTCCAGGTAGGAGAGTAAATCTGGTCCCTTCTACTCCATTCTGCCTGAGCTGCAGTCACAATCTAGATATATTTTACTACATAGAAACTAGTCTTTTAGAGCTGACTCATCTTTGACATATTATTTTCCATCCGTGTTTATAAGGATTCTTTTAGTGTTTTTAACCCACCAGAGAAAATAGGGGTAACAAACATCTACTTGCAGGACTGTGCATAACTATTCCTAATTCTAAGTCAGTTATATTAGTAATCTGGCCTTAAAAAAATCTTGTCAGTGATTTTCCATCAGTAAAATAAGAATAATTCTTATTACCAACTTTATACTTGGGTGATGTAAGTTTTAGAAATTGTATTTATTTGCAGGTTTAACGAAAAGACATGTTTTTACTTGTCAGGAGAAATGGCAAATAGCAATCCTTGATTTATTTTAAAAAAATTTAAAAGTTACATTTCCATATTTAGAGAAGTCTGAAGGCTAACTTGATGAGAATCCTGGAGTTTTGATGGATGTCTTGGGGAGCATTTTATTCTTATTAATTTCTATGCCCTAAAAAAGTTAAGCATCTTTGGCTCCATGGTGACTGAGAGGAAGGGATTAAGAGCAGCATTCTACAGATCCTTAGTTCCTTAGAGATTTACAAGTTAGGAAGAACCCTAAGTATCGCTTAGTTTAGTTCTCCACCCTATTCAGGAGTCTGCTGTAGATCACGAAGTTTATCCAAACTGTTTAAAAACTGTGCTTTTTTTTTTAGAACTGCATATAGTTGTGTCTATCTTCACAGGAAATGAACACTATTATTCAGAATAAGATTTGTTAACTTAATCATATGTACCTGAGGCTTAAATAGAAGGATCATGAGATCCTGACTCATGGATAGATTTTTAGATTTTTGGCGGCATTAAAAATCTGTCTTAGTGTGGTAGGCAGAATAATAGCTTCCCAAAGATGTCCGTCTTAATCCCAGGAAACTGTGACGATGTTTCATTGCATTGCAAAGAGGAATTAAGGCAGCAGATGGAATTAAGTTTGCTAACCAGCTGATCTTAAAATAGGGAGGTTATTTTGGGTTATCTGGATGGGCCTAATTTAGTCACAAAGGTTCTTAAACGTGGAAGAGAGAGGCAGAAGAAAAGGTCACAGTGATACGATATCAGAAGGACTTGAGTCTCTCTTGCTGGCTTTGAGGATGGAGGAAAGAGACCATGAGCCAAGCAATATGGGCAGCCTCTGGAAGATGCAAAAAGCAAGGAAATGGTTTGTCCCCTGGAGCCTCCAGAAAGAAACACAGCCCCATCAGCATCTTGATTGTAGCCCAGTGTGACCTGTCTTGGACTCCTAACCTACAGAACTGCAAGATAATAAATTTGCATTGCTTTAAGCCACTAAATTTGTGGTAATTTAGCAGCAATAGGAAACAGACTGATTTAGCTCCGAAACCTTAAATGAGAGTGTTAACACTTTGGCGTGTTGCATGTGATGACAGGATCAAATGTTTTCACATAGAATAGTTATTATTTCCAAATGAAATTTAAGTGCCTCAGAGTTTCCTGTAAAGTAATTGATAGCTAAACCATAAACTGGGTGAAGAAATAAATTCCTCCAAAAGAGGAAGTAGAGGGTGGAAAACACAAACTCTTCCACATGTTATCACATTGTCTGATAGTGTTCACATTAACGAAGAAATTGAAAACTGACTGATGAAGCTCTGTACTCTTTAGGATACTGTCACCAGGCTGCAATGAAAACAAAAGATGCTAAATTATTGATACTGGCAGTCATCATGGTTGTTGTATTTGGTCTTTGGAGTTCTTTGTTCAATACTGCCTATGAGCTTTTTGTAGACCAATGAGGACTAAGTCATTAAGGAAATCTCAAAACAAACTCATTCTAAACACTGGAGAAGTAAGATTTCATCACAGTACAACTTCCTTGGGCTACGTGTACATGAAGAATTCCACACTTGAATTAATATAAGAAAATGTACAGAGAGAGAAGAAATGTTCTGTGACTGTTTTTCATATCTGAGACCTTGCACAGCCCCGAGAATGCAACTGCGGAGTCCCATGAGTCCATGGATGTACCAGTTAAAAGACCATAGCTCTTTTTGTGCAAAACCTGTGTGCTAAACACAGGCATAAAAAGCAGAGTAAAGATAGCAACAGATTCTCTAAATAGCCTGTGTAACTGTAAAGCAACACATAATTTTTACATCGTTAATGCCAGGAAATAACTACAATATAGTAGAATCACAATTATAAATATACAGGGCTTGCACACGCGCGCACACACACACACACACTGCATTTTAAAGTGAGCTTTACATGTTACTGGTGTAACATCTCTATAAATTTGTTTATTCCTTATTATACAAATTTAGTATAAAAGTTCCTTTATTTCTTGATTCTAACCTTAGATATCAAGTTTTTCTTAGCCTCCAAGAGAAGGAAACGGTGTTTAAAAAACACAGTGAAAGCAGGGTTCATTTAGTCTCTACAGTTTTAACTTTGAGTATCTGGCATCAATACTATCTAACCCCATGAGGGTATAATTTACCTTATGAGCTCATCAAATTATCTGACTTTGCTGAAAGTATCTCTATCTTTAAAAAGAAATGATGTATTTAATGCTACCAGACAATCAGGAAAAAAAAGAGGAGTAATGTTTAGTGGAGCTTTATTTGCTTGGAAACTCTTTTTCTTGGATAAAAGAAAAGTTTAAAGAAAATATTTTTTCTCTGAATTTCAGTCTGGAATGCCACCAGGCCCCTCATCAGCTTTGAACTTGAGTCTAAAGAAAACATTTGATCTTCTTTGTCTTTCAACTTGACAAAATGTCCTTCTTCTTTGAAATCCCCTTTCTGTTTCATATGTGCTTGTCAATGTGTTTTGGAAATACGAAGCTCTTGGGGGTAACGGCCGAGTCTTTTTTGTTTAACCTTTGAACACCCTCCTATGTGTCTACTCCATCCAATTGGCATTCCAAAAGTATTGCTCATTAAAATCTTATTCTTCCTATAGTGTTTTGGAAATAAGAGTAGGTGTTGGATTTAACTTCTTCACTTAGAGGCTTTAAATGAAAAAAAAAACACTCAAAGGTAAACATTTCATTCCTTTCAACAAGTATTTCATGAGGCCCTTTGCATGGCAATAATTAGTGATCATTGAAAGATTAACTGACATAGCCAGTATGATCAAGCTTTGTGGCTGATACATAAGAAACTTAAAAGTGGTTTATGGATTCAAAGGATTTATGCTCTTTTTTTTTTAAAGATTGGCACCTGAGCTAACAACTGCTGCCAATCTTTTTCTTTTTTTCCGCTTTTTCTCCCCAAATCCTCCCAGTACATAGTTGTATATTTTAGTTGTGGGTCCTTCTAGTTGTGGCATGTGGGATGCTGCCTCAACATGGCTTGATGAGTGGTGCCATGACTGCGCCCAGGATCCGAACTGGTGAAACCCTGGGCCGCCGAAGCGGAGCGTGCAAACTTCACCACTTGGCCATGGGGCTGGCCCCAAGATTTATGTTCTTATCGGGACAAGAAACCATAACTGTTGCCAAACGATGTTACTCGGTCAAATGACCAAAGAGCACCAGATTCCAGCCCTAAAATAGCTACACCTTATTGAATGAAATACGTTTACAGAGAAAAAGGCAAAGTTGTACTTTGTTATCAGGTGGAGATTTGCTTTAATCCTATGCCAAACCCCCGTGACCTAGGCTGAACCCCATGGAAAACTCTTCCTTCCTTAAATGCTACCAGCCTGAAATGCCCACTTGATGTCTCTCTTTCATATACGTAGAGTGTGTAGATAGGGGTGAAGAGAAGCCAAAATAGAGACCAAAAGATCATGATAGAGAACAATACAGGAAAGAAATATAATCTATTAAAATGTGTCACGTGTCTAAATATAATAACAAGGATAGCCCCATGTAATTCTAAGTGATCTTCCCTGACTCAGAGGTTACCTTTCAGTAGCAAGCCTCTGCTGTTGCCTTAATTTTTGTTGAAATAAAATATAAGCAAGAATATTCTGATTTTATTTCAAACAACTTAGTCCAGCTTTTGCTTTGGCAGAAAGCCCATACCAACTGAAAACTCGCCATTAGGAAGAATGTATTAGCTGCTAAGATAGCCATTAATAAGTAAGAATGTGTAATCATGTATAGTTCAGGTAAATGCATTTGCATAACACCTTAGTCTACGTCTCGAATCATAAACCATTCAATGATACAATCAGATATTTACCCCCGGCATTTGTAATTTACTCACTTTTCATTTTAAAAAGGCACTTATTTTGGCTGGCATTCAGAGAATTCTTGACTCCTCCACATGTTGATGTCTTCTGATACCTGAGGGCAAGACTGCCCTGACCTCCATTTATATTTCAACCATGAGCCAAATCTGGACATAGACATCACTGCCCCAGCAGAGCACACTGCTATATTAGCAAATTATATCATACAGATACTATTTTTTTTTTCCTGAGGAAGACTAGCCCTGAGCTAACATCTGTTGCCAATCTTCCTCCACTTTCTATGTGGGTTGCTGCCACAGCATGGCTGACGAGTGGTATAGGTCCATGCCTGGGAACCGAACTGGTGACCCCAGGCCACCAGAGTGGAGCATGATGAAGTTTAACCACTAGGCCATGGGGCTAGCCCCAAGACACTATTTTCAAGGATAGCTAAAGAGAGTATTGTTCTTAACTCTCTAAAGAGAGTTTTGTTCTTATGGGAAGAAAAGGGAAACCAACATGACTGGCAGAGAGTGAGAAGGGCCTGGCACTCACAGGAAGAGGAAGAACTGGATCCCCACAGGGCTCCCTGATCCAGAAGGAGGGCTGCTGGGTGACCCTTGAAGCCTGCAGCAGAAATGGTTGGTGGAGCCAAAGGCACACATGCAGCTTTGGGTAGCAGGAGCCAATAGAGTCTGTGATGTCACCCCTTCATCCATTCTTCTTAAAGCCATTTTGGCTTCTGCCCTACCCCACTGCCCACTTCTCAGAGACTGCTTTCATAAGTGTACCAGTGACCTCCATGCACCACATCCAAGGATCAGTGCTCTATTATCTTACCTAGCCTATCCTCAGTATTTATGCGGATGGCTACTATCTTTCCCCTCAAACGTCTGCCCTTTGGTTTCCACCATCTCACCTCTTCCAGGTTCCCTCCTACCTCACTGGCTGCTCCTCAGTCTCCTCTGCTAGCTTTGCCTCCTTTCTCCACTTTAAATCCTGTATCCAGATGTAACTAAACCTGTAGCTGGACACATTCTACCTATAGGATCTTATCCAGTCCCAAAGCCTTAATTTTATCTTCCAAATATAAGATAACTTCGAACATAAAGTATTTCCCAATTTTCCCAGAGAAAAGATCAAAGAAAAAGTTTTTAAAATCTTAACAATACATACACTTTTAGGGATATAGATAAACCAGCTAAATAAATGTTTACTTGTTAATTTAACTGCACATATTAACAATCACATAGTCCATAAAATAATGGATTAATGTAGAGACATGACTCATTTCATTCTCACATTTCATGAAATAATTACATGCAAAATCTTCACTTGTGGCCTTTGACATCAGTCTCGACATCACTAGAGCTACTTTCAAATCATTGAATACAGTTTTCCTGAATACATCCATCTTCACTTCTGTTTTGGTTTTTCAAATTTAGTACTTTTGGAATTGTGTATGACATTATAACTGGAAACTTTATCCCATTAGGTGTATTTGTACAACGTTAGGGCAGCTATATTTTCATTTGTCTTATGGATGCGTATTCATGATTTCCATAATGTGATTGCTATCTTTAAGTAATTTCAATAGGTTTGTTATAAGGACATCCAACACTAATGACTGTGAGATCATATCTTCCATTGTCCTAGTATGATCTGTGTTTCATTTCTATGCCTCCATTGTGTGTAAGATGGCTTCCATCAGCACCCGAAGCTAGAGTTAATTGAAGTCTTCATGCCTGTGTTTTATCTAAATACTACTTTAATTTTCAAATAGAGTTATCTGCTAATCTGCGTTTTTGATATCCTTGAGATTTGTTTGTTGTTTTCTTTGCACAGAAATAGGGTTTATTTCTGTTTTAAAAATCTAATATTTAATATATTGAAGTTATCATAGTATGTTTCTCAAAGTTCAGCTTACAAATCTCTACATTCTATCTAAATATAGAGCAAATTTTAACAATCTTTTTTAAGGGACTTTTGAAAAAATATTTGTTTTTCTTTACAAGCCTGGTTAACAAAACATCTTCAAGTATTTTAAGCTGTGTTTATAAATTTAACCTATTTGATTTCATTTTTAATTAATTCAATTATCTGCCTTTAAAAGGTAAACGTTTCCAAGTACTAAAAAAATTGTATAAATCTAACAAAATAAACTTAAACATAGGTTAAACTCAAGTTCTTGTAAATGTTCGAATACTGTAACGCCATAAGAGTTAAACTCCGAATTCCAAAGCATCAATATTCAGTTATGGATTTTAAGTGGTCACTCAAATAGGTTAACTTGTAATCATTACAACCACATATATCACCAAATATGCACAGATTCCTTCTTAACAGAAAAATGGTAATACTCTGGTCTTGATTTTCTAATCTTCTTAAACTTAATTTCATATCTTACTAGGACTGAAAAATAAGTGTTTTTTTAGGAAGACAGTTACCGAGGTTGTTTGACAGGCATTCTTAGCTGGGTTTGTGAACTAGCCGAAACCAGTTAGTTATTTTTGGTAAATGTTTATTGTCACTTGCAGTTAATAAATAGGTGAAAATGAGCTCCTCCCCACAACCAGGGAATAATGTAAACAAGTGACAGACTAGATTCTACCCGCCACTCCAACGTCTTTTAGTGAGTAATCACTTCACCGTTATGTAACCTGTTTCTGTGAGCCTCTTGAAGTCATAGCTCTCTGTTGTTTCTGATGCTCAAAAGCCTCTTATATGAAAGACTTACTACCTAAGGCAAATTCAGCAATATTCTTGTGTCAGGATTTGGCCAGTCATCTATTGGAGACAGTCAACGAAGAGTTTTCAGAACTGGAAGCTGGACAGAAGATCATTTAGGGATCCAGCCTAGGGTGCTATACCCAAACGTATAGGTTCAGGGTTCTGGATGTTCATTCCTTCAAATTTGAGGGAATGTCTTTGTAAGATTCTAAACAATCTAAACAACATTCTAAATAACTCTAATTTTATCTTGGTATTACTAATTTTTGCAATGAGAAGCCCATTTCTTATATGCCTGGTATGACTTACCAAGGCTCCAGCTATTGCTAAGAGCTAAACACAGTTGAAGTGCATTTATTAGCCGCCCAAAGAATGTGAACTTTCCAATTAAATGCTTGCTAACTACACCTGAAATGTGAATTCCTGATGTAGGCAACTGGCCTCCCCTAGATGTAGACTGAAGCATAAATTCGTATCACACTGGTTATAGTCAACAATATTAAATAAATTAGACATAAATACACTGGTAAAAGATGCATACTTATTAAGGAAGACAATTACCATCCTAGTTAACTGAGTTTACACACAACCAGAGATCACAGTCATGAAACTAACTGGATTCTTGTCACTACAATGGGATACATTTAACTTTATTTATAGTTGCTATATCAATGACTCTATGTATTGAAATAGATAGATAGCCTTATTATTTGGATTCATATTAGACATGCTGAATAACTCTTTTTTCTACTCATAGAAGTTAGCAGGTCCTACTCAGCTTGATCACTTGACTGGATTTTTCATTGTTTTGGCTCTTTGGGATCATAAGGAATAGAAATATGTTTTCTCTTTAACTTTAATGATCTGCGAATTTGATGGAATCGTTTGTTCTTAAATATAACCTCAGGATCCTCAAGTTCTTATGGCCATCTCCATTCATTGAATTCTACAAATTTCTCATGGCTTTCTCTGACTTCTGATAACAATTCATAAAGTCAGTCTACTGATATAACTGTTATTATGCCCCATCCTGTGAGATATTCAAGTAAGAATTCTTTCTCTTCTGAGCTATCATTTTAGGAAGAAAACATACCGTATTATATTTAGGTATATATGGTATATGTCAATAACCTCCTAATCTATATCTCTAATCCTAATCACTTTCCTGAATTCTAGAGTTGTCTCCAACCATTTACTAGACTTTTCCACATAAATGATAATAAATATCTCAAGCATTCTTGGACAAAAATCAAACTATTGAATTTTGCACCCCACCTCCTCAATCTCTTCCTTCCTGTGTCTTTCTCATGTCGGTACAAAAGCGCCAACATTCATTCATGTCCTCAGGCCAAAAATCTATGAGTTATTACTGATTCCGCTCTTTCTCTTTTCCATTCTTCCCACCTGACCCACCCTCATCATCAAGCTTTGCCTCTGCCTATAAAACAGACCCTGATTCACCCTTGCCCAATTCACCATCATCTCTCAATATGACAATTTCAATGTCCTGGAACTGCTCTTGCTGCCCCACTCTTGCCCCTCTAACACCCCTTCTTCATGCAGTGATTTTGTTCAAATTGAAATTAGATCTTTCTCCTCTGCCCAAAACTCTCTAAAATTTTCTTACCACACTTAGAATAAAATCCAAACTCCTTGCCTTCTCTTACAATATAGAACCCTTGCAGATTCTGACCTCAGCTCCTAGTTCCTTCCTTACCCACTAGACTGCAACCAGAGAGCTTTTCTTTTTCTCAAACTCACTGAGCTAATTTCTGCCACGTCACAGGACCTTTGTAAGAAGACTGATTCTTTTTGAATAATTAGAATTTCAGTGTAAATTTTACTCCTTTAGATAAACATCTCTTGCCCACCTAATCTAAAGTAGTCCCTAGTTACTATCATTTCACACTATTTTAATTTTATCGATTGCACTTATCAATATTTACATTTTTCATGTTCACCATTTGTCTTCTCTAGCAGTATTTGCAGATCATGTTTATTTTCTTCCTTACTATATTGCCAAGGCTTATGGGATGTGATAGGCACTCAGTGCTCGTCTTTAAAACAATAAACATTCAGAATATAACCGAGGTCTCAAAATGTCTATTGAAGATCTCTGTCTGCATATCCCACAGGCATCTCATCATTCAACTCCATGATTGTTCTTTCTCCTGAAGCCCCTGTGGTGAAGACCAGCAATCAACTGTCAATGTGGTTTCTTTTGATGCCCTCATGGGTGGCTTACAGACCCAGAAAAAATTGTTCAGAAGCTACATCTTCTTTAATATTTGATATTTTGTCTAGCCTACAAATGTACTAGTTATTATATTAATGTGGTAATTTTAATCACTTACATTTGTTTTAACCAGTTACATACATTTCTTTAAACATTCTAAACTGCATGTAAATATCCGTTATATTAGATTTCTTTCAAAAGTACTTCGTTTGACTCACAGACGAATAAAACCTTCCCAAGTAATCACTTCTTGTAAATCTAGTAAATTAAACTTATATGTATGCTGAATCTTACATTCTCTAAAATGTTTCAGTACTGTTTATAAACCCAGTAAGATTGCAATTTAAAACCACAAGCCTATGTCAACAATCATTTATACACTTTGTATTGGAAATACAAAATTACAAAGAGGAAAAATTCCCTTAAACCTAAAATATCCCATATGCACAGATTTTTTTGCTCACACAAAAATATTAATATTACAGATTTTATTTACTTCATAATTTTGATACATAGTTAAACTCTTCCTGGGGTTGAGAATATAGTTATTTCATCTAATACAATTTTGGCGTTACCACTCCACATGATTTAATGATTTGCAGGATTCCCTTCTCGGCTGGCTGAGGTTGTGTACAATAGGCAGTTTGGGCTGGATACAAGGTCTTACACTACTAATATGCAAGGGGAAGTTTTGTTTTTTATGCCACCACCTGTCAGCCTAGCTTTCCAGTTGTGATGTTAATTCCTCCAGGTGGGCTGGACTTGAAGTCTGTTCCCTGTCCCGAGTTACACATTACCTGCTTCTCACATCTGATGAATCTGCAAACCCCTCACAAGATTTTCAGCTGATTTTCTTCTTGGTGCTAATTGGATTTTTTCTCCCTTTGCCTTGTAAGATATTTAATTGTCATCCTATTGGATTCTGCATATGTTGTAAATATTTTTCTCACTTAGTTTTTGTAATTTCAAGACCATATTAATGACATCAACCCAAGGCAGAAATGTGAAAGCAAATCTGCCTTTTTCATCAGCCTTCCCCGTATCAAAACCATCACCTCTCTTGACTCGATCATTGGTCTCAAATTCATTCCATTCTCATTCTCACTGTCTTTGCCTTAGTTCAGGTTGTGATTTTTTCTCACTTGGACTCTTGTTTTTCTCCGCAGTCTTCCAATTTCGCTCTGCATTTCACACATTTGCTAAAGTGATTTTTCTTAAATGCAAATCAGCTCATATTACTGTGCTTAAAAATCTTTTCACAGTTGCAAGTACCCTTGAGAATTAGGTTTAAACTATTTTCTCACCCATCCATTCATAGTCCATTCATTCTTCCATCCATCCTCTATCCATCAAACAAATAGTTCCTACTCACTCCTGGGCATCCCATTATCTCTGTCCTATTTCTATCTGTAAAACCTTATTTATGCTTAAATTTTTCTACTTTCTACTCTTCCACTTAAATTTGACCCACGCTACAAACGGCCTTCAGGTAGACTGACCCATGTGCAGTTCTCAAACATGCTTTGACTTCTCATATCTTGTTGGTTTTGCTCCAAAAGTTCCCTCTGTCTAGAATTCCTTCCCTTCCTCAGTCACTGGATTACCTTGTATCCATTTTTCAAATTTTAACTCCAGCGCCACTTTCTCTAAAGATGTCTTCTGTCTTCCTAAATGAGGATTAGTTGTAATTTTTCTATGCTTCCATATACCCTTACACACACACACACACACATACATATATTAGCATTAATTACAGTATCATCAGTCATGATTTTATTGTACATCTCTTCAAATTCATTGAGTTTTTATCTCTATATTTCCAGAGAATAGAACAAATTAGGCAGTCTAAAAAAATTTGTAATGGGTGAATGAATAAGTAAATAAATAAATGAGTGAATAAAAGATGCCCATCTTGCAGAATGTGTTTGGTCACCAACCACTCTTAGGGATTATCTTTGACTGGGACTTGACAGATCAAGAATTTCCTCTTCAGCTGAGGAGTCAGGTTGGGTCTGAATCTCTCATTTGAACAAGAAATGTGTAGTCTGCAAAGTCCTGACGGAGAACGTGTATTTCTTGACAGTATCTAGCACAGGGGCCAAGGGAAGGAGACTACCTTCTTCTTTATCATTCATACCCATTCAAAGAGCCTCTTTTTTTAAAAAAAATCTTTTTTATTTAAAAACAAAAATACTTTTAGAAAACCCCACAAATCAAATATGTAGATTAACGGATTATTATAACCCAAACAATCATTTCAAGAAGTAGCGCTTTTCTATCCACTCCAGAAAACCATGCCAGGTATCCCATTCTAATTGCAACTTGCTCCCACCCCCCAAAGTAGCCATTACCATCACGTTTACAGTAATACTTTATGTTTTTAAAAGTAACTTGATTATCTCAATGCATACCTAGACACTCTAGTTTAGCTATGCCTTTTAATCTACAGTTTCCTCTTCTACCCCTGTCATTTGCTGATAACTTATCTGTCAAAGAATGCAGAGATTCATACAGTCCGGATTTTTCTGATTTCATACTCTCGGTGAGGCTCCATGTATTTTTATGTCCCGATGTTTCCTGAAATTGGCAGCTGGATCCAAAGGCTTGATCAGACTCACATTTGATCTCTAGACTATCAGTGGGTTTTTTCTTCTCTCACCAGGGAACACATGCTATCTGGTTGTCTCTCTTTTGGAGATGTTAGCAGCTATTAATATATGTCGCCTAGATCCATTAATTCATTGGAAGTTGCAGTTCCTTTTCTTTTATTTACTTAAATAATTTCCTAAAGAGACACTTCCTTCCTCTCCTATAGGTTACCCAGTGGTGCAGTCCATGTAAGAAATGTATAATAAATGCTTTATTCTTTTCCTTCATTTTCTAGTTTTCAAAACAAATAGTTGATTTTCTGTTACTCTTTGATACTGACCAATTAGTTAATTTCTTTGTTTAAAATATCATTATGAACTTTTGGATTTAAGTATGTTATAGGTTTTAATCTATTGTGTTATTTATTCTTTTGGAACCTCAAAGGAACCCATCTTGGGTCAGCAGGAGCTCTTCAACTCGACACCTGAGTCCTTTGGCCAGGATCCTACTTTTCTTTGGTAGGTTTCTTGCTATGTGGAATGATAAGCTGTTCCAGGCTTGTCTAGTACATCTAAATACTAGACTAAATACTATATCTAAAATATCCAGTTCTCCAAGAGACCTTTTCCTAGTGAGAAATGATTTTTCAAAACCACACTTTAGGTGCTAGAGATGGTTTGCTACTGGAGTGATCACTGTTTCTGGCCAAAAAGGCCTCTTTTTTTAAGAGCCAAATCCTAAGAGTACTCAGTTTGTTATCCCAGGTGATGGAGTTAGAAGATTTGGGATAAATTATTTTCCTTTACTTTAAATTCCTTCAGTTAACTGAGAGTGGGTAGAAAATTTACATTTCATTTTTGTTTACTTTTAAAATATGAATGCATTTAGCAACATTGTGCTGCAGACATCTATCTTCATGGTCATTACCAACCTGTGCAGGTCAGAGGCTATTAAGATCAGAGAGAATTTCATGAATAACATAGCCCTGGGTTATCTCAGAGGCTGTCTTAAAATTTGTAGAGCTGTGGTCCTGAGCAAATTTTTTCTGGAAGCCTCAGGGTAATGCTTCCTCAATAAGAACTCTAATATAAATTTGAATCAAGCAAACATATACTGTGCAAAAGAGAGCTAGTGTTTGGTTTATTACTGTGTGAATACAAACAAAAATGACAGAATTAACAATTCTTTTCACAATTATTTCACCATTTATATGGTTTTTACTCAATAAATTTATTTAAAAAAATAAAATTTCTCATTTGAAAGAAACTTAACTTCTCATTTCTTACACAACTGTTATGTCCTTGAGGCAAGTATAATTAAATATTCAGATAAGAATCTTTTTCTTAGTAATAGTCTGCACCTTGGCTTGAGTCATGTTGATTTTCAACTGATATTTGTTGAATGAGTACTTATAACTATGATTTATTAAGTTCCTACTAAATGCTGAGTACTTCATACATTTTTTTTCCTTTCTGTTATCCTTACAATAATCCTGAAATGTATGTAGTAATTTCTCCTTTTATAGATTAGAAGATGGGCAATGGTATATTTGAAGAAACATAGCTAGCAATCTTTGATGTGAGAATTTGACCTAGTGCTGTCTGATTTGAGTCCTTGTTTTTACCTACTTTACCGTATAGCTGGCCTGGCTTTGACTACACAGAGAAGAAGTTGCATTTCTTGTCCTAAGTATAACATGAATGGATCTTGTAGACAATTTGTTATCAATATTTCTTCTACCTCCTTGGTGCTATTGATGGGAATGAAAAATAGTTGTAAAATTTCAATGAATTATGAGAGAGATAGATCTTCACATTCTAAGTGGCTAATAGCTTCAAATTAAAAGCAGTTAACACATATTATTGTGTATCTATCAAATCCTGGGCACTGTGGGAGATTCAAAATGAAAAAGGCACAGTGCTTGTTCTTTAAAGACATTACAACCTAATGAGAAGATAGATATGTACATAAATAATATAACAATGTTTCCTTGCTCTCAGAAACTTCAGGCAAAAATTGTTGGCTGAGGCTGAGAAGGCTGTCTGCCTGGATTAGAAGGATGTGTGTCCTGGGGTTTGCGGGAAGGAAAAGGGTTGGTGACCTAGAAGGATCTTGACAGAATCGATTTAGGTAATTTGAGGCTGGGACAGCAGTGTGAATGAAGGAGAAAGATTTCTTCTATTGGAAGGAATGAAGCATTCAGAGAGTTCAGAGAGGTGCGCTGGTCCTAAAATTGTCCCAGGGAGGAAAATTGCCACAATCATGGTGCTGGAGCCTACATTGTCACCCATGTTTGTCTCTACTCCTGAAATTTCAGACTCTTTCCTCCATCTCACTCTCAGCAGACAAACTTGCCTCTACTTTATAGAGAAAAAGAAATCTTATATTTTAATATAAAACATACAAACCTACATGTATATGTACCCATCTGCTCCTCCTTTCTCTCATGGAAATAAAAAAAGTTGTCTCATCTAAGATTAATTCCTCCACCTGCTTTAAATCCAATTTTCTCCCCTCCCCACCACCAATCGTCACATGAATTCCTTTTTTATTTTTTCTTTTCAACCTCCCTCTCTCAGCTGCATTCTTCCCACTGACTTTAAAGAGCCCAATTCTTTCCTATTTACGCATTCCAAATCAAAGACTAAACTTCAGTAGATTCTTGATCCCTGTCCAGCTGCACCCTATTTCCCTCCTGCTCTGCTCTTCAGAAGCAAATTACTGGAAATAGTTGTCTACCCTTCTGTCTGAATGTCCTCATACCCAGCTTTCTCATTTCTGGCTTCCCCATGCATCCCTCCACCAAAATAACTTTCCTTAAGGTCACCAATGACTTCATTTTTGCTAAGCCCTGTTGATGTTTTTCATTCTTATCGGTACTAGTCAAGGTAGTTAATGCAAACCTGCACAACAAACCCCTAAATATCAGCAGCATAACTATAATAAGCATTTCTTTCTCACTCATGCACAGTCTGACACTGGTCAGATGGCCCCTTCTATCTTGCAGCTATGGCGTGTTGAATATATAACTGTTCTAGTTATGTAGTGTTGCTTAACAAACTGCTCAAAACTTTGATGGCTTAAAAGAATGACCACATTCCTTTTGTTCATGAGGCTGTAATTTAGAAAGGGATTTATAGATACAGTTTTTCTCGGCTCCACTCAGTATCCCCTGGAATAGCTCCAAGGCTGAGGGCTGGACTCACTCAAAGATGCCCTCTCTCATATGTCTGGAGGTTGGCGCTGGCTGCTGGCTGGGACCGCACTGGGCTGTTGCTGGAACACTGACACATGGCCTGACCAGGTGGTTGCTTGGCTTCCTCACAGCATGATGTCTTGGGCAGGCATCCCAAGAAAGTGAAAGGCAAAAGCTGAATCCTCTTTTCTGACCTACTGCTGGAAGTCACGCAGCATCACTCCCACCACTTTCCCTTTAGAGGCGAGTCGCTGAGGCTGGCCACCATGCAAGTTGACTTGACTCCTTAGCAGCATTGATGCTTTAACTCTGCTTCCATATGAAACTTTCTTTTTCCTTCATTGTTACGACTTCCCGTCGCCTAGCCTTACTTCCACGTTTTTGCTCTTACGACAAAACCCCAAATCCATGACCTAGTCTGGCCTCATGTACTTCTCCACTCTTCTCTTGTACTATGTTCTCCTTTGATTTTTCTGCGCCAGCCACATGAGCTGGTTTTAGTCTCTTAACTAGGTCACATTCCCTTGCACGGTGGGGTCTCTGCCCAGGCTGTTTCCTCTTTCTGGAATCCTCTTTCCTTGGTTCTTGAGTATCTTTTTCAGGTAGCTTTTCTTAACCTTCAAAATTAGTTCAAATCTATCTATTGTACCCTCTAAAGAAGCATAGGTGTCCTCCTTCAAAGCATTGATATCAGTTCTCAATTTTGATTATTTTTTTCTCATTTATTGTCTGTCCTCATCTCTACGATAAAGGCTCAGTAAAACGGGTCTATCAGTTTTACTTACCAAATTATCGCTCCTGTCACCTAGCACAGTGTCTGGCACATAATAAACATTTGTTGAATAAATGAATGTATCACTCATCCTAAGAATCTTGGGTAACAAGAAATATAGTCCCTTTATCTTTTATCAATCGTTCTCAAGTATGGAAATGTGTGTGCGTGTGTGTGTGTGTGTGTGTGTGTGTGTCTAGGATCTTGACATTTACTCTGCAGGGTCAGATATGCTTACCATCCTGCAATGAAAAGAACAGTTCATACAACGGAGAATTACCCCACACTACACACCAAAAGTGCCTCTCCCCCACTTTTTTTTTTTTTGAGGAAGACTGGCCCTGAACTAACATCCGTGCCCATCTTCCTCTATTTTACATGTGGGACACCTATCACAGCATGGCTTGCCAAGTGGTGCCGTGTCTGCACCCAGATTTGAACCGGGAACCCCCGCCGCCAAAGCGGAACATGCGCACTTAACTGCTGTGCCACACCACTGGGCTGGCCCCACCCCTGCTTTGAGAAATGGTAAACCGATGTTTTAACTGACCTTCTTAGCTGTCCTTCTGTATTAGAAAGAGAAAATAGTAAAGCCTCACAGAGATGAAGGGAAGTGCTTTAGCACTAAGTTTCTCCACCTCATCTTCTCCACTCTGTGGAATACCACTTTCCAGGTCTCATTTAAGAGTATCAACATGGTAGAGAGTTGTGTCTGCTTGACCTTGCAGACTGTGGAGGCCTGAGTACCTTTAGCAAGCAAGCCCCCTGGGCCTCTGAAATCTAATAGAGTTGCCTTTGTGCACTGGCAAGGGGACAAGTTCACTGGCTCTGAGGGCCAGTACTTCATCTCCGAGTATAGCAAAGAGTGAGCAACAGACGTGCATCAGATCAGCTCTTTTTAATTTAGTTGTTATGATGGAGGTGACAGAGCGGACAGGATGAAAAGTTCATATATCATAATGCACATGGAGGAAACTTAAATGCATATTACTAAGTGAAAGAAGCCAATCTGAGAAGGCTACATACCGTATGATTCCAACTTTATGACATTTTGGAAAAGGCAAAACTATGGAGACAGTAAAAAGATCAGTGATTGCCAAGGGGTGGCAGGAGGAGATGAATAGGCAGAGCACAGAGGATTTTTAGGGCAGTGAAAATATTTGGTATGATATTGTAATGATGGATATATGGCATTATACATTTGTGCAAACCCGCTGAATGTAGAACATCAAGAATGAACTCTTAGGTAACCTATGGACTTTGGGTGATCATGATGGGTCAATGAAGGTTCATCCTTGGCAACAAATGTACCACTCTGGTGAGTGATGTTGAGAATGGGGGAGGCTATGCATGTGTGGGGCAGGGGGTATATGAGAAATCTCTGACCTTCTCTCTCAATTTTGTTGTAAACCTAAAACTGTCCTAAAAAAATGAAATCTTAAAAAAATGCTTATAACATAATCAATTGTAATGGGATGAAGTTAAATATTGGATGAGCTTTTTTCCTGCCCCAAGGTATTAACTCTGAAGATGTAGGATTGCCATGGAGAGAATGACTGTATTAGTTATCTATTGCTGCATAACAAATTGCCCAAACACTAGTGCCTTAAATATAAACATTCACTATCTCTCAGTTTCTGTGAGTCAGGAATCCTGGAGTGGCTCAGTTGGGTGGTTTTAACTGAGTGTTTCTCATGAATTTGCAGTCAGATGTCAGCTGGGGCTGCAGCCATCTGAAGGCTTGACTGGGGCTGAAGGATCCACATCAAAGCTGTCTCACTTATACGGCTCGCAAGTTGGTGCTGACTGTTGGTGAGAGGCTACAGTTCCCTTCCACATGGACCTCCCCATGGGGCTCCTTAAGTGTCCTCTGAATTTCACCTAAGCTAACACTTCAAAAGACCAAGTGAAGAGTGCAATTCCTGCATTCTATGGTCACATGGGATGCCTGGATTCAATGTGAGAGAAGTCTTCACATGAAGGCATAAATAACAAAAGGTACGGGTCACTGGGGTCATCTTTGAGGGAGGCCACCACAGTGACTTATCTAATTCTCCAAGGCTGAATTGGACAGGTCTGGTTATTGGTGTAGGAATTGCTTGAGGTTCTGCACTAGAGTCCAAACTGGTCTGATGACTTTGGATACAAGAGGGAAAATGGGAGTGTGATAAGCAGAATTATGGCCCCCAGTCCCCAGAACTTGTGAATATCTTAACTTACACAGCACGAGTGACTTTACAGATGTGATTAAGTTATGGATCTTGAGATAGAGTGTGTATCCTGGATTATACAGATGGGCCCAATGTAAACTCAAAAGTCCTTATCCAAGGGAGGCAGGGGAGACAGAGAGGTGGCAAGACAAGCTTAGTTTTGAGTGATGCAGGACTATGAGCTAAAGAATACAGGCTCTAGAAGCTGAAAGTCAAGGAGCAGATTTAGCCCTAGAGCCCTCGGAAGAAATGCAACCCTGTAGACACCTTTATTTTAGGCCTATAAGACCCATTTCAGACTTTGCCCCTCCATAACTAAGATAATACCTTTCTTTTGCTTTAAGGGCTGAAGTTTACGATAATTTTGTTCCAACAGCAATAGGAAACTAATGCTTGGAGTGAGAAGCAGGATACATTTTTGAGGGGGAAAGTGGGATGTTTTTTCAACTGGTTCCTCTTCTGAAAGTTACAAGGCTATCAGCTGTAAATTCTGTGCAAGAAGAACAGTCAACATTTTCCCCACCGAGTGAATGTTTACTGCACATCCAGGCTTGTGGTCTTGATGTTATTATGATGGAGGTGACAGAGCAGACAGGATGAAAAGTTCACATATCATAATGCACATGGAGGAAACTTAAATGCATATTACTAAGTGAAAGAAGCCCATCTGAGAAGGCTACATACCGTATGATTCCAACTGTATGACATTTTGGAAAAGGCAAAACTATGGAGACAGTAAAAAGATCAGCGATTGCTGAGGGGTGGCAGGAGGAGATGAATAGGAGGAGGAATGAGAAAAAAATATTGGGGAGGGAGGGTATGGGAGTCCAGCGAGTCTGAAAGTGCAAAGAGTTCTTTTTTCCAAGAGAAAAGACGGCAGAGTGGTCTGAGTGCAAAGGCCCTGAGGAGAGGAGTCACAGAGGACGGATGGGACTGGAAGCTGCCCGTTGCTGGCATGAGGCAAAGAGGTGCAGGAGCCAGAAATTGTAGCCAAGTCTCACAAGGGACTTCCGGTGCCCAGAAAACTTACTTGAGATTAGGACGGGTCCAAAAAATAGATTGAAATTTCAACATGGTGAGGATGACACCTTTGACTCCAAAATGAAGCTGTCTTAATTATCAAAAATGACTGAAAAACTATGGAACCACATTGAGATGCACACAGGGTTTCCACAGAGCTGACTTGGGATAAATTCCTGGCACATTAAAATATTTTTGTGCATTCACCTCAGTAAGGTGAGGGGCTTCAACTGAGGTAGTTCTAGAGCCATTCGTTTCAACACCGAATCACATTGTGGCAGTGAAAGTAACGATAACCCACCAATGAGGGACACACCCTGGTGTCAGAGGCTAAATTTTCTATGTTAATAAACATTCTTAAGTCTCAGTGGTGCTGTGCCTCTCTTGACCAGAGCTGTGAGCCCTGGGTAAATTGCAGGGCTGCATATGCCCCCTCCCAGATGATGGGAATGGTTGCAAAGCATGGGGCACCATAATAAGCCTCTAAGGACTGTTATCCTGTTAAATCAGGAAGGAAATGGAGGAAAATGAACATCCAAATGTTTCTCGTCGAGAAGAAATTGTGTGTTGTGTTGTGGCAAAAGATGTACAAAAGAAAGATGATAAGATTGAGAGTAGAAGGAAGTGAGGTTTGATTTGAATCTCCCTTTGGGATATTTGTTTTAAAATATTCAGATGTTTATATAGATGGAATTGAGCAAGGCTTTCTCAGAATTTAACAAACAACCCATTTCCCTGTTATTCTTTTAAAACTGCTAAAATTGTGAGATTAAAAATTTTTCGTATGATCTCTCTTGTGAAGCAGAGCCTTTAAAATTATATAATGTTTACCTTTTAACAATGAATTGCAAACAGTAGATTAATCAGAGCTTTCATGTTTTATGCAGCCCTTTAAAAAATGTGGGTAATTTTCTGACAAGATTATTTAGATTTTGATAAGCCTTCTACATTTCAGCTTATGCATATTTATTCAAGCTTTAAAAATACATGATAAGATATGAACCAGCCCTAAGCCATATTCTTCAGTGTCTCAACTTGTACAAAGTCCAAGGGGAAAGGCTGGGGTCCTGACACATGAGAGGTGTGTGGCAGAGGGGGCATGACCTGGGTTTTGTAGTCAGAGAGACCTTAGTTCACGCTTAAATCTTTGATTCAGTCTCACCCTGACTGTGTGAACTTGGCAAGCTATGACATCTCTTTGAAGATGCAGATCCTCAGCTATAAAGCAAGTGCAACCCTTCACGCTTGTATGGGATTCAATGTTATACATGAGATGTCTATTTTGTCTCTTTTCATTTGCACTTTAGAAGTTTGTATACATATGTAGAGACAGAAGGATGAGGATATGCAAACCTAAATGCTTGAAACCTGCAAAGTTTTATGTGTCATATTATATATGAAAGGGTGTCCTTGTTTTTTTTTAATGTAGGTTCTTGCAAATTAACACATAGTTACTTTATTTTCTTATTGAGGTATAATTAACATACAACATTGTATTAATTTCAGGTATACAACATAATAATTCAATATTTGTATACATTGTGAAATGATCACCAGAATGTCTAGTTAACATCTGTTACCACACATAGTTACAGAATTTTTTTTCTTGTGATGAGAACTTTTAAGATCTACTCTCTTAGCAACTTTCAAATACACAATACAGTATTATTAACTATAGTACATTACTATCACCAGGACTTATTTATTTTATAACTAGAGGTTTGTACCTTTTGACTCCCTTCACTCATTTCACCACCCCCACCGCTGGTCTCTGGTAACCACCAATTTGTTCTCTAATATACCATTATTTCTAAATTTAAATAGTACATTACATTTTATTATAAGTGCATTATTATTCTTTGTAAGTCTCTGGAAAAAATTTTATATATGTAGGGCATAATATATAAGGTGTGTAAAAAATGTAAGGGAGAGCATGTGAGTATGAATATAAAAGAGTAACTTTAATTATAATTATGGTAAGTTACAGTTATAAAAACAATTAATTCAGCAAAAGTTCTTTTGAAAATGTATTGTGTATCAGGCATTGTCCTAAGCATCGGGGATAAAGTAGTAAATAACATATACACTATATTTATGCTCATGAAACTTTCATTTTACAAACAGAAATTTTAGGGTTATCAGGAAAACTGAAGTTAGAATTTGAAAAAGCATGAAATCTAATAAAATAAGATCAGTAAAATGGGATTCTGTTCTGAAGAAAGGACTCAGTCTACTTCTTAGAGAAGGACAGTGTAAAGTCAAGTAAGGCAGAGCTATGGTAGGACTAAGTAACTCCTACCTTACTGCATCTCCTTTAGCACAGTCTTAGGCTATACTAACAGTTCAATCTAGAAGATGATACGTATTAAACACCTGGCAATGCTAAGCATGGGTAGGAAAATACGCTAGTTTTCTCTAAAGAATATAGTCTGTATGGGGGTAAGATAATTACTGAAGACAATTTATGATATGTATTCCATAATAGAGTGACAATCAAACAAACAATAAAATAGTAGCAATAACAATAAGCCAGATATGAGTTTAAAAAGAGGGAGAGATCCAATTTGATTTAATTGGAAATGACTTGCTGGAGCCGGGTGGCAAATGTGACAGACCTTGAAGAACAGGTAGGGGTCACTCACATAGAGATGGTAGTGAGAGCATTCTAACAGAAGACTGAGCCCTCTACATAGGAATCCAGGGTCCCGTTGGAGAACAGAAATAGCTTCACTGAGTTCTTCATTGAGTTGAAACACATATATATTTCTGACCAGCTTGACTGTCCACTTTAATTACCAAAATATTTGGGACCTCACATTTTAAAAAGAATGTGAATGTAATAGAAACTATTTCAAGAATGATGAGAGAGTTGGAAATGTCACTTGAGGAAGGGCTGAAAGAGTATTCAATTTATCCCGAGAAAAGAAGCCTAGAGGACACAATGGAAATGGAGTTTAAACATGCAGAGTTGTCTTGTGGAACTGAGCAGAACTAGAGTCAAAGGTGAGTGGAGGTTACCGTTGTCAAATTTCAACTGTCTTTGGAAATGTTCAAACAAATCTGCATGACCTTTGCATAGGAAAATTGTTCCTCACCGGATTGGCGGGTGTATTAGATAAAGCCCAAGTCTTTTCTGACATCAGTAGTCTACAGTCTTATTTGCGGTTGTGATTCCATCACTTAAAAATATGTTTGGCATTACTTGCAGTAAGATGAGCATAGTAGCATTATTTTTAAGTGCAGGAAAAAGCTTGAGAGCGTATCTCTTGCTTTGCTTCTCAGCACACATTTGCCCTCTGTGTACCTGCTGCTTCTAAATCCATGTGGTCCGGGGATGGTGACCCCACTCCAGCTCTAGAGGTGATGCACATGATCCAGACTGAGATAATCAGACTCTCCAATTGCCCTGACCACCGTGATTGCCTCAGGGATGGGCACATGACCCATTCAAGCCGAAACAATGCAACAAGATTTTGAGTAGGATTTCTGGGAAGGCTCACCTCTCTTCCATGCTGGACGTAATGCTGAGAAGGCATAGGGCCTGGAGCTGCCACCATTATCTACCATGTGGAGCACGAGACAGAAGCCACACATGGGAGGTCAGAAACCAGTGACAGAAAATGAGTCTCAGTGACATTCCTTGAATCCTCAAGCTCACCATGTTTGAAGCCAAACAGAGATACTTCTGGACTTTTCAGATTACATAAATTAAGATATTTCATTTTTTAAATCTGCTTGTGAAGGGTTGTCCATCACTTGTAACCCAGGGCTCCCAATTGATGCAGAGTTAATGGTGTGACAATTTAAGAATGTATAAATAAAGTTTGGCGTATCTACTTGATAGCTAGCAGGTAGTCACTAAATTTTATACTTGCAAATACTATGTAACAACATGTAAAGAGACAGGATACAAAGTACAGATGATCCTCATTGTTCATGGGTTCCATATTTGCAAATTTGCCTACTTGCTAAAATTTATTTGTAATCTCCAAATCAATGCCCACGGCCCTTTTGTGACCCTTCACGGCCACGTGCAGAGTAGAGAACAATCTGAGTTCCTTGATGCACATATTCCCAGTTGAGGTTGAACAAGATGATGCCCTGCCATCTTGTTTCGGCTCTCTTACTATAAGTACGTGCTCTTTTTGCCACGTATTTAGTGACATGGTTTCCACATTTGTGTGTTTTTGTTGGTGATTTCCCTGTTTCAAATGGCCCCGAGTGTACTGCTGAAGTGCTGTCTAGTGTTCCCCAGCACAAGAAGGCTGTGATGTGCCTCATGCAGAAAACGAATGCGTTAGATAAACTTGGTTCAGGCACGAGTTATAGTGCTGTTGGTTGTGATTTCAGTGTTAATGAATCAACAATGTATATTAAATAAAGTATTTTTAAACATAAATACACATAAAACAAGGTTATGTATGATTGGTTGATGAAAATGTTGTAAGCAGAGGCTCACAGGAACCGAACCTTGTATTTCCCCGACGAGCAATGGTTTAGTGTTTGCTAATTCAGTGTTTACTGTAACCTGCTAGAACATAATTACCATCAATAACTAAAAGCGACTATATGTAAAAAGCACATTCAGGGGCCGGC
The DNA here is from genome assembly GCF_041296235.1 of Equus asinus. NCBI lineage: Eukaryota > Metazoa > Chordata > Mammalia > Perissodactyla > Equidae > Equus > Equus asinus. Next base: position 30,577,791 of record NC_091792.1, read on the forward strand.
CCCATGGCCGAGTGGTTAAGTTCGCACACTCCGCTTTGGTGGCCCAGGGTTTTGCTGGTTTGGATCCTGGGCATGGACATGGCACCGGTCATCAGGCCATGTTGAGGTGGCGTCCCACATGCCACAAGTAGAAGGACCCACAACTAAAATGCAACTACAACTGTGTACTGGAGGGACTGGGGAGAAAAAGCAGGGGGAAAAAAAAGAAGATTGGCAACAGTTGTTAGCTCAGGTGCCAATCTTTAAAAAAAAAAGTACATTCAAAAGGAAAATTTTGGAAAAAAGATGAATCAGAAGAACAGTGGTTGAGCGAAGAGTAATGGGAATGTGAATTTTTTCATCTTTTCCCTAATTTTCAAATGTTTAAAAATAAGATAATAGCACTATGGTGAAAAACATATTGTACATTTAAAAAATACCACATAAATTAAGAAAACCAGCCAAACAACCTCCAAAAACACTTTGGGCATTCTATTTAGAGTCAGTTTAAAGCAATATATTAAAATTAATTTATTACTTCAAGATCTCACTTCATTTAAAAACACACATCCACAGCCCCACCCACACACAAATATTTGTTTTGGTATAACAGCTTGAATTGTCCACTTAAATCACCAGATTTGGCTCTTAATGATTTTTTCCCGCAAATCAAATTTATATGTAAGAAATATGCCAAAGCCCTAAATGTATAGATTATAATAATCCCAGCATTGAGAAGGATGCTGGGGTCTATTTCATTCAGCCTCCTATTCAATATAAATGTTCTCTTTACATTACCTACTATCCCAGGAAAGCATTCAATTTTTTTTTTTTTGTTAAAGATCGGCACATGAGCTAACATCTATTGCCAATCTTCTTTTTTCTTCTTCTTCTTCTCCCCAAAGCTCCCCAGTACATAGTTGTATATTCTAGTTGCAGGTCCTTCTGGTTGTGCTATGTGAGACGCCACCTCAGCATGGGCTGATGAGCGGTGACATGTCCATGCCTGGGATCCGAACCGCTGAAACCCTGGGCCGTGGAAGCAGAGAGTGCGAAGTTAACCACTCGGCCATGGGGCCAGCCCCAGCATTCAATTTTTAAAATGTTCTCTATAAAGAAAGTTTAATACCAAATAATACCTATTTGGTAGTTATAACTATTATGAATATTTCTTATATTTATCCATATTCCTATTATAATCTGTTCTTTCCAACTACAGAGGATAAATCGAATCCTCTTTTTACAACATAGCTCTTGAAATATTGCAAGAGAACCATCATGTTATTCCAGTGATTTTTCTTTTCTAGGTTAAGTGTCCCCAGGAACTTTATCCAGGCTTCATAAGAGTATTTCTCTAAACCCTTTGCTGTCCTGCTCACTCTCCTCTCCATGAACTCCAGCTTATCAATGCCCTTCTTAACGTGGTGAAATCAGAACTGAGGAAAATGCAGGATTTTCAGGCCCAGTAATAAATACCACTGCTCCCACTGCGCTTGACATTTTCAAAAGAGGAAATCCAAAATGAGGCTGAGAAATTGTGACTTCTGAATGAGTACACTGTCTCACAGTGTGACTACTGCAAGGGGATAGCACTCATTGTGATGAATAGGATTAGTATATATATTAAAATAAGAATCAACTTATTGACACAGCTCATTTTTCTTGTGTTTTAAGTCTTTTATCTCCCTCTATTTTCTAGTTCTTTCTCTAATTTTCACTAATGATAAGTTTAAAGAAATTATTCCATTTTGATCCCATTCAACCTTTTATTTTTAGGTTCTACTTTGCCCTTTTTTTTATTTTTGAGGAAGATTAGCCCTGAGCTAACATCCGCTGCCAATCCTCCTCCTTTTTCTGAAGAAGATTGGCCCTGAGCTAACATCCGTGCCCATCTTCCTCTACTTTATACGTGAGATGCTTGCCACAGCATGGCTTGACGAGTGGTGAGTAGGTCAGCACCTGGGATCTGAACTGGCGAACCCTGGGCCACTGAAGCAGAATATGTGAACTGAACCACTGTGCCACTGGGCTGGCCCCCTCTTTCTCTTTTTTTTCTCCCTAAAGTCCCAGTACGTAGTTGTATATCCTTGTCGCAGGTCATTCTAATTCTTCCATGTGGGATGCTGCCACAGCATGGCCTGAGGAGTGGTGTGTATGTCTACATCCAGCATCCCAACCGACGAGTCCTCGGCCACTGAGAGGAGCATGTGAACTTACATACTTGGCCACAGGGCTGGCCCCCTGCTTTGCCCATTTTTATGGAAGATATAGATTTCTTTAACAATGTTGTTTACATAAGCTACTATCAAAAATTTTTTCCAATTCTTCGAGGTATTTTTGTCACAGAATATAGTAAAAATGTTTGCTTCTAGGTTTGTTACCCTTTGTTTTCACACCATGTTGTTATTTCACACACATATTGGCAATGCTTTCATCTGTTAAACCTACTGATTATATTGCAATTTTTAAATCCCCTAAGACTACTCACTGAATAATAGAAGCAACCAATTGTAGGACACTGGATGATATAGAGGAATATGTAAAGAGTTTTATTGTTGCTGTTAATTACACTGTAAAAAATCTTTGTGCTTCCAGTTAGCCCTAGTGGTAAAATTATACATTTTAGATTTTTCTAACAAATGGTCTTATTGTTGAATAAGGCATCTGTCCCAATAAATGTCTAAAATTGTCATATATTTTATCAAAATCATGACAATTTTGGATTTAGGAATAGAAACATGAACACTGTTTTACATTTTTATGTCCATACACTTTTCAACTTAATCATTCCTTAGTTTGCTTTAATAAATGAGGATAATTTTACCTATTAAATTCATTCAAAATAAATATCTCCCAATTTCTTTTCTCTTACCTGCCTTGATATTAAGTATAAAGCAATCCTATCTTTTACGTAAATATTCATTTGAGGGGCTGGCCCAGTGGCGCAGTGGTTAAGTTCAGAGGTTCCACTTCGGCGGCCCGGGGTTTGCTGGTTCGGATCCTGGGTGGAGACCTGGCACCGCTTGTCAGGCCATTCTGTAGCAGGTGTCTCACATATAAAGTAGAGGCACTGTTGTTAGCTCAGGGCCAGTCTCCCACAGTAAAAAGAGGAGGATTGGCAGCAGATGTTAGCTCAGGGCTAATCTTCCTCAAAAAACAATTCATTCTATCATTATTAATTTACCTATCTGCTTTGTTTATATTTCCATGACAATTCACATTCCATAATTCCACATAAATTTCTTGGTAAAGAACAGACTAGGACAGACTAAATAGGCTTGGGTGGGGAACACGTAGCTTGACATCTAGAAGGGAAATTTGGTTCATTTGATTTTCCATAGTGTGGAAGATATTTGGGTTGTTCACCAGTGTTTCTGGTTCTACTCTTTCCAGGCACATGAGGTTGGGGCGTAGGGATGGGAAAGGGATTGTATTTCCATGCCCCTTTGGGGTTTGGTGTGAACTTGTGATTCACTTTAGCAAGTAAAATGTGAGTAGAGGTGTTACGTCGTGCTTTGGTGCCGAAGTACTTGACACCCATATGAGACTGCCCAGTGTACCCCTTCCATGCTTTGTGATCGTGGGTGTCATGAGTGTTGATTTGTAAACAGGATCTCGTACAGAGGGCAAGGAGACAGGAGAAGGAGGCAGACCATTCCAGATGGTTAGATGGCAGTTTTTTTTTTTTTAAAGATTTTATTTTTTCCTTTTTCTCCCCAAAGCCCCCCGGTACATAGTTGTGTATTCTTCGTTGTGGGTTCCTCTAGTTGTGGCATGTGGGACGCTGCCTCAGCGTGGTCTGACGAGCAGTGCCATGTCCGCGCCCAGGATTCGAACCGACGAAACACTGGGCCGCCTGCAGCGGAGCGCACGAACTTAACCACTCGGCCACGGGGCCAGCCCCTAGATGGCAGTTTTAATAAGCAAGGGAGCTTACTAATGGGGCTTGTCTTTGGTAGCTGCAAGAAGCGCAGATCTTCACACCACCTGCCAAAATCTTAAAAGTTTATATACAGCCTTACCTGGGTTCAGTCACGCACATGGTCCAGACGGTTGCAACAACACCTTACTTGCTCAAAGCTGTATCTTTCAGAACGGCTCCCACTGTGGGAATGGTGGGCAGAGCGTACACTCCAAGGACAGGCGAGGGCATGAGGAGCCTCTGATTGCCTGGGGCCAGCTCACTGGTCAACTGGTGGTCACATTCTCTTGATGACCTCCCCAACAATGAGATCAAGGCAGCCAGGAAAGCCAGGACCGTGCCTCGAGGACAGACAGCGGAGAACTTCAGGTGAGTGACAAACGCTTTAATTGTGTGAAGCCCTTGATATTATGGTTATGTTACCATAGAATAAACTAGCCAATCCTGACTGATATACACGGATAACATTTTTGTTCTTAATCAGGTTGTACCTTAACTGACATTCACTCTAAGTTTCCTCTCCTACGTATCTTGGAATGATTTTTGATAACCAATTATCTTTTTTTTCTGTGGAGTATGAAGCTTTGGAGACTTTTTGCTTGGACCATCTCAAATGAAATGCACTAGACATACTGTCTGGGTACAATGCTTTCTGATGCATTTGTGCTGGCTCGAACAAGAGAGTTTCTTGATGCCTCAGAAGGACATTTTCCTATTTGTTTGATTTTATGGGCGAACACAGTACACTACAGAAACAGTAAATGGGATGCTAACCAGCTAGCAAAAAAGGACTTTGGAACTGCTGAAAAAATTGAAGGCCGTTAGGAAATAGCATGCTTGTCTAACCTTGATAGAAATGATAGAGGCTTTGACATTCTCTCTTCTATGGAAGTCTTTGTTCTTGAATAAATAAGATGAGTGAAGAAGTACTCATTTTTATGTAGAAACTTCCTTAAAATTCTTTCTCTTGGTGTTTATTTTATGCCATTATAATCTTTGTATTAAAGTGGGCTCTGCAAGGAAGAACTCAAGATACTTTATGGTGGAGGAGGGGACGCAGCAGTTCATGTAACTTCAATTCTTATTATGTCTTTGGAAATCTTAGTCTGGCATTCCTCAGCAAGAAACGGATAATTTATGACGGAAAATCAGGGGCATTTGAGAATTTTGAAAAAAAAAATAATCCGTTTATAAGATACATTTAATCCATTTATAAAATACGCTCATCCAGAGCATATTCATTTACAGCCTCAATGAGGTTTGAAGGGATCCAACAAAGAATGTGGTTGTAGTGCCAGGTCTCCAATGCAGAGTGCTGGGCCCGTCCGTGACCTGTGGGTGGTGTCATTATATATTGCGATCACCACGATGGCACCTGCTCATTAGGAATTCATTGAGTGCTCATGTGGCTGTAATGTACTTCCATTTGTATTCTGAAACAATTTAGCGCTGAGGACTTAAAAGTAATTTAAAGCAAAAAAGTCATTTTATCAGTCTTGTGTGGAGCTCTTGTTTTGACTCAAGGCAAATTAACGTGAAGATTATTGTAACATGTTAAACAGATTTAATTGTTCATTGATCAAACAGTAACTCTGAAATACACATACTCTTGAGATGTACTATTTCCTCAAATTTTGTAGGTGTGAAAAAGTGTTATTTTTCTAGTTAGACTGAGTGACAAAGACAAAGGAATATGAACATTGAAATATATGTAAAGCTTGTTAACTCCTGTTTTTTGGATGTGAAGTTACTTTGGTTTAGGAATAGAGGGTATATTATGTATGTAAGGTTTGCTCACAAAATTATAGTTTCTTCTACATTAATTCAAACAACGCTGACTTTACAGAATAGTTTTTTGCTTAATTTAACGAGTTTAAAATGATTCTAAAAGATGCTACAAGCTGTTGAACTTGGGAAGTTAGTATCTTTTCATATTTTTGCCAAGCTGTGTGAAGCCATCAAAAGTTGAGAACAGACATCTTCAAAGTAATAGCAAAACATGGAAAATAACGATGAGAACTGGGCTTTTTGTGAACTCTACCATGTTACACAATAGAGAAAGCACTTATTTCCAGGAAAGAGGTTGAAAGAAAAAAAAGAGGAGAAATCCCTTCTCTCTCAAAATTACTGCATGCAAATGTGGCCACATGGAACTGCTTTAATAGTCTTTTTTTTTTTTTTTTTTTGGTGAGGGAGATTGGCCCTGAGCTAAAATCTGTGCGAATCTTCCTCTATTTTGTATGTGGGATGCCACCACAGCATGGCTTGATGGGCAGTGTGTATGTCTGCACCCAGGATCTGAACCTGTGAACCCTTGCCTGTCAAAGTAGAGTGCAAGAACCCAACCACTACACAACCACACCAGCCTCTAAATAGTCTTCTTTTATGAATGGTCTTATCAATAGACTCTGCTTCCTCATCTTAGCATTTTTAATAATTTCAAAATACAGAAGTTTTCTCAGATTAAGAAAAGCCTCTCAACTCTTTCTTTATTGCTTTTATGCATTTATAAATATAAACTTAGATTTCATATGTTATAGAAGAATCCAGAGAAAGTGAGAATGTGAATCAACGGCAGTTTTATATAAAAAACAGTCCAGTCAACTGATTATGTGAGGGGCTAGGACTGGTAATATTGGGAAAACATCAGAAAAATCCTAAGTGTGGAATTGCAAACCTTTGGAAGAGACCATTGTGATGATCTAGCACGATCTCCTCATCTTACAGGTGAGGAAACTGAAACTTAGTTACAAATTAATAAATTATTTTTTACCATCAAGATCTGAGAGAAAGAAGAGAGCTTAGGAATGACACTGATAGGCACGGTATAACAATTTGAATATTTATTTGATCCTATAACTCCAAATACTCCAACAGAAGCAATTTAAAGTCTTATAAATATTTCAGATTGTCTTATACTTAGTTTGCAAGGTTACCCTAAAGGTAACCAGATTCCCGAGTTAACGTTGAGGATTCAAACAAGCATGCAGCTTGTTCACTCATCTATTTATTGCAAATTATCTTTTGAGAACAAATGGAGGACTAGGTACTGTTCTAGAAGCTCAGGATGTATCAGTGCTTATATAAACAAAAAGCTCTTCCTTTGGAGCGGGGAGACAGATGATAAATAATCAACATAATAAATTAAGTTGGAGCTAGAAGGTGATTGTGCTATGGGAAAAAATAGAGCAGACAGATGGGAATCGCAAGGAGGGGTGGGGCTCGTGTGAAAGCCAGTTAAATCTCTAAATATGGTGGTCAAGGTGGGACGTGTAGAAGGTGACATTTGAGCGAAGCTCTGAAGGCAGAGAGGGCATTAGATAAGTGGAAATCTGGTGGAAAAGCATTCAAGAGAAAGGGAACAGCTGGTACAAATTTCTAAGGTGAGATTGCACTAGGTGTATTAGAGAAACAGTGAGAAAATCAGTGTGGGTGGAGTAAGAAATGGGGATTGAAGGAGGAGAGATTGCTGGAAGTTCAGACCATGAGGGGCTGTGTAAAGCATTTGGCTCACTCTGAGTAAAATAAGGAAGCATTAGAGAGCTTTGCGTGGAAGAGTGGCATAATCTGAAGCAATGTTTTTAAAAGATCATTTTGGCTGTGTTGATGAGCAGCTAATCTTTATATGGAGCTTTATCTTCATACATAGGCTTCCTCAAAATCTCTTTTCTTTGGGCTCTTTTGTTATCTTCTTCCTCTGTAACCAGCACTTTCCCTTGATATGAAAGACTTGGAGTGTTTTATCTCTTCTCAGTTCAAGACTCCTCCTGTTCCCAGGCCTGCAAAGCTTTGGTGACCTGCTCTGCTGTGTTCTCTGCACCTGACCCACTCCTGGCTTTGTTCGTCATGGGTGGACCTCTCTAGTTTCTTTTCCCACGTGGTGCATCGTTTTTAGCCATCCAAGGCATCACCAGCTCTAAGAATAGCTACTATATCTCCGAGATTCCCATGCACGTGCCTATGGCTTTGGGAAAATTAAAAACAAAATCTTCTGCCATCTTCTCCTTTTCAACCTTTTTTAGTTGTTTTTCTCAGTCACATCATCACATAAGTTAAAATTTTTTCACTTCTGGGAGACTGTGTTCATTTTAACAGAAAAACGACTGTTTCCAGTGGTGTGTCCTCTAAAATATACCTAAGTCCCATTCCAGGATGTGGGTCTTTTCTAAAGATTTTTTACTAAACCCTCAGGAGGGAGATATACCACATATAACATAGTGAAACTTCCTGAAAATTCTTCCTTCTCCAAGTTCTATAATTACAGCAGCTGCTTGGTACTCATCTCTGTATTTCCTCTTTTCCCTCTTTTCTCTTTCTTTGTCTCTCTCTGTCTTCCACTCTCTCTCCCTGTGTCTCTCTCCGGAATCATATTTTTTACTCCTCTGCGTCACACTAGATAGGGTCTATGTAGAGAAATCCAACTCTCTCTCACCTCTCCAATTGGTCCTCACCTCTACCTCTGTGCAGCAAAACAAAGCATCTTTCTCAGGGTCTATTCTCTTTAGAAAGTGGGAGGAAGGTGAGATTATAAACATTTAGAATTTAATGTTTTGTTCTGGTCCCATAATTTTTGTTTTTCTAATTCTAAAAGCAGCATATTTTCAATGTAAACCATTAGCAAAAAGAGACACACAAAAAAACAAAAAAAGAGAGAATATTTATAATCCTGCCACCCAGGGATAACTTTAATATATTTTCTACATCTTTCGAGAACTTTTGTGTGTGTGTATGTATTTTTTAACAAAAATGGGTTCCTTCTATGCCTAGATTTGTAATCTTCTTATTTCTCTTAATATATCATGACCAAACCCATGTCAATAAATATTTCTTTATAACAATGTTTTAATGACAATGATATCCCATTATATAAATGTACTATTGTTTATTTAATCATCATCATACATGTAGATATTCAGATGGTATTATAGGTAATGTTTCCCCATATGTTTAATTTTTCTTTAGAGTAAATGCCTAAAATTGATATTTTAGGTCACAAGGTATTCTTGTCTTTATATTTTTTGGTGTATATTGCCACATTGTACTGACATTGATGATACCAATTCTTCCATTCTCATCACTACTCTCTCAGGCTACCTCCCCTGCTTGAAAACACTCACCAATAGGGGATATTATCTTTTAAAAAAATCATTGCAAACAGTAACATACTGCAAACAAGTTGTAGGTTATCATTGTTTTACTTTTTTATTGCTTTGATCATTAATGGCAATAAAGGTGTGTCAACACCCTGAGATTTCAACTTGGACATCCGTCTTTCTCCTGGAAAGAGTTTCTGACCCCTCCATTCTGGGTTGGCCCAGTATCTTCCCATAGAACTCTGTGCTTTGAGTGCCTTATTCTGATCACCAGTTTGCTTCTCTTTCTACTTTACTAAACTTAAGATCCATGAGGTCAGGGATCTTGCTGTCTTGCTCATCACATGCCAGTGACTGGCACATCATAGTTTCTAAACAAGAAGTTGTTAACAAAATCCCGGAAACCATGATTTTTAATAATTATTGGCTAATATCTTCTTTCCCTTGTTAATGAAAATATATTTAACTTAACCACTTTGACAACAAAACAGTGACCTTTTTTTCTAATTTTCAGAGATTAGAAACATACATGCACATATTAACCCTGGTGAATGAATGAATGGATGGATGAATGAATGGAAGCTCTTTCCATTGTCTGTTCTATTTCTAGTCCCTTGAAATCTACCTAGCTGGCTGAGAACATATGCCTAAACTCTAGATTGAAAGTTGACTTAAAAATAAACCAAAACAAAGCAAAAACACAGGCAAAGAAGAAACTAAATAAAGGGTGTTTGATACCACAAAATGGATCATATTCTACTTTATAAGGTAATTCAAAATTGGAGTTCTACCCATGACTGGGTTTCCAGTTAATCCTTGGTTTTTCAAGTTATCTAGATACTACTTGTGGTCTGGAAGTCCTGTCCTAAATGAATAATGGGTAAAGGATGTCTGTATTGAAACTCCAGATCTTAACCTTTTTCTACTATATATACACCAGAAATTTTCAACTGAGTTTCTACCAAATTTTGTTCTAAGCCTCAGATGATCGATTATTTTATTAATATACATTTCAAATTAATTTTTGTATATAAGAATGTTATTTGGCTTAGCTAAATTAAAAATTTATTAATATTCAGACATTAATAAAGAGGTAAAGGATGTTAGTAATTTTAATATAACCATTGGGAAACCAGAGAGGTGGTCTTGGTAAAAGCCAGTTGAAATGAGTTTTGATTATTTAGACATCTAAGTTCAACTAATGGAAACTAAGTAGGAAGGGGACAGATTTAGGAAAAGATTCGTAGTTATCTCTTAATTACTGGTAAAGCCACTACAAAAGGATATCTGGTTTTGTGAAAGCAGTAAAAACAATCTTTTATTAAAATTATATTTTTAAACATGATGAAGGTATATTGGGGATTGGAGTTGAATGCAAAGTACTAAAGAGAAGAGCTTGAAATAACTTAAAAATAATGTTTTTATTTATTCCTACTCCTAATTTACAGGCTCCTCAATGGCAAAGGTTAATGCCTAGAATGGCTATAAATAGCACAACTGCATGCTGAGCGGTTTGTTCAAGAGAGGTGGCTCTGCTCTCCTGGACATGTTTATTTTTCAAATTGACAAAGAGTAAAAGATCTTTTCTGACATTTTGCCTTGGGGGACTGGATTAAAGGTATGCCCTTGATGTTTGGTACATTTAATTAAATGTTTGGCTTGAGTTTATAAGGAACTTCTATTTATTTTAGTCAGTTCAGATTGCAATCAATATTAAAAATTCCATTAGATATTGTTGACATTAGATAAAAAAAAGTTTATCTAACAGGATAAAGCCTCTCTGTTACCAAATTTTCACTCTGCTTTGATGTACTTTTTATTTGGTAAAAGTTTTAATCTCATCATCTCTTAGTGGTTTCCTGATTTTGTGGTTTATGACTCATATAATGCTATTTAATCAGACTAATAAACTCAAGCTCATGCCCACTAAAATCTCAGCATAAACAGATTTGAATGAATGTGTTGTCTTGTCAGCACATTGCTTTCTTTGTGCAATTGCTCATATAGTTATTGTCCATTTTATGCTGTAACCTTTGAGGAGATGAGAAGAATGTCTGTGAAACTTGATTTTAATAGTTTTTAATAACATGTGAAGCCAGACTAGATTAAATAATGACAATAATAGTCATATTAATAATAATATTAACAATTAAATACAAAACCCCATTCATTTTATACCTATTCTCTACCTGGCCCTGTGCTAAGAGTTGTATATGTATTATCTCTACAAGATAGGTATTATTTTCTCCATTTTACACGTGATTAATTGAGATTTCAGATGATTAAATAATTTCCTGAAGATTCAGAATTATTAAATGTTGGAAGCAAACATTTACTCCAAAGATCATAAGACAGTAGTCCCCCCTTATCCATGGTCTCACTTTTGATGTTTTTAGTGACATGTGGTCAACCACGGTCTGAAAATATTAAAAGGAAAATTCCAGAAAATTCCACTGTTCTGAGCAGTGTGATGAAATCCAGCACAGTCCTGCTCTGTCCTGCCTGGGACGTGAATCATCTGTTTGTCCAGTGTATCTACGCTGTATCACACCCTGCCTGTTAGGCACTCAGTAGCCAGCTGTCTCCGTTATCAGATCCATTGTTGTGATATTGCAGTGCCTGTGTTCAAGTAACCCTTAGTTTACTTAGTAATGGTTCCACAGTGCAAGAGTAGTCATGCTGGCTATTGGGATACGCCAAAGAGAAGTTGTAAAGTGCTTCCTTTAAGTGAAAAGGTGAAAGCTCTCCACTTAATAGGGAAAATATAAAAATTGTATGCTGGTTGCTAAGATCTATGGTAACTCATAGTACAGTATACTGTTATAATTGCTTATTTTATTATTAAGTGTTGTTAATCTCTTACTGTGCCTCATTTGTAAATTAAACTTTATCATAGGTATGTATGTATAGGAAAAATCATAGTATGTATAGGGTTCAGTACTGTCTCTGGGGGTCCTGGAACGTATCTCCTGTGTATAAGGGAGGGGTACTGTATTCTGTTACATATGTTGTTACTGATCGTTGAATGACGTCTATACCATTAGGTGTTTTGTGTTTTACTGTATTCCTATCATGATAGAACAGTGATTCTCAGACTTTAATGTGAAGATCTAGTTAAAATGCAGACTCTGAGGGCCGGCCAGGTAGCGCAGTGGTTAAATTCGCACGTTCTGCTTTGGTGGCCAGGGGTTTGCTGGTTCAGATCCCGGGTATGGACGTGGCACCACTTGGCAAGCCATGCTGTGGTAGGTGTCCTGCATATAAAGTGGAGGAGGATGGGCATGGATGTTAGCTCAGGACCACTCTTCCTCAGCAAAAAGAGGAGGATCGGCAGCAGTGTTTGCTCAGGGCTAATCTTCCTCAATAAATAAATAAATAAATAAATAAAAATAACTTCCTAAATCTCTTTGGGGATGGCCGGGTGGTGCAGTGGTTAAGTGCGCACGTTCCGCTTTGGAGACCTGGGGTTGTCTGGGTCAGATCCTGGGTGCTGACGTGGCACAGCTTGGCAAGCCATGCTGTGGTAGGCGTCCCACATATAAAGTAGAGGAAGATGGGCACGGATGTTAGCTCAGGGCCAGTCTTCCTCAGCAAAAAGAGGAGGATTGGCAGCAGATGTTAGCTCAGGGCTAATCTTCCTTAAAAAAAAAATGCATACTCTGATTCAGTGGGTTTGGGGTTGGGGTCTGAGATCCTGCATTGCCAACCAGGTCCCAGGTGATGTCAGTATTGCTGCCCTGTGGACCACCACTCTGGGTAGCAAGCTCCAGAGCAGAGATGCCCTCCACGGTGGGGAAGGAATGTTGGGACACATTCTCATCAGACCTTCATTGGAAGCATTTAGAAGAAGTTTTCAACCTACAGAGTTTTCTTTTTTTGGAGGAATCTCATATGCCCTTCTCTGCCTTCTGAAATCAGTGCTGAAGAGAGCCACGAGTGCTGATGGGGGTGCTTGCTACATCCCTCAGATGTTTTGGGATAGAAAAGAATTGAAAATGACTGACCCAGCCAGTTCAGAAGCTGCAATGCTAAAAGCCAGTTTGAGGCTGAGGTGACAGCGTTGATGCTCAGGCAGAGGAGAAAGGAAACATAAAGAGAGGGAACTGAGTTAGAGAAAGAAGAGAGGTGAGAGGAGAAAGGTGAGAGAAATTGGAGGAAAATAAGCAATTGCATATGGCAGCGAGTGGTAGGATGGCACCGGAAGATTGCCAGAAAGAGCCAGTCTCATATCACTACAGAGCATAATTTGAGGAAGCGCCTCATCTTAAAAATACCACTTTCTTCATTTTGTCACGGGGCCTTGGATTATAGATTTGATTCAGAGCAACCTCTAAGCTGGTACAATATGTCAATTAGCCTCCCCTATCCACTAGCAATTTCAGGGTAAATATTTTGACCTGGGTAAAAAACAGTCTTTCACCTTCATTTTAATCTGTGACGTAACTGTTCCAGAGCGATCTCGTCTTTATAATCTGCTTAATGTGTTTGTGTAATTGGAAAGAGTGAAATGAAATTCCATTAGTTACTTTGTCCCTGAGAAGTGTGTTGTGTGCACGTGTCATGTTAACACACGCACGTGTGTGCACAAACATGTACACGTCACTTTTCATCTTGTATCAGTGGACTGTTGCAAAATGAAAGCTACCTTTTTTTTTTAGTTGTGTTTTAAACAAATACAGGCATTGCGTTTATAATTCCTTGTTTGCAAAGACAAGTAGGTGAAAATGCCTTGTCCCGGTTATGGAGGTAGATGACAGATGAAAATATAGAGGGCACTGGGTAGCTTATGAAATACAAATGTTATTGGAAGTTTGTTATTGCTTCTGCAAACACTCCATAAAGTAATGCCTTATGGGAGATTCTGCTAATAAAGATCGTAACAAGGGCAACTTTGGGTCAAAAATACCATTACTTGAACATAATAATAAAGACATGAACCCACATTTTGACAGTCACTGCAGAGGTTCTCATTTCAAAATGTGACAAGCCAACAGCAACTGTCCCAAACTTTTTTGATCCAAGCCTTCTCAAGTTATCTCCTGGTAATGTGCTCTCATATGGAACAGCTAATTAAAACACTGAAACTCACTGAAACAACCAGTGAGGATTTTATGTTACTGTATCTCTGACGAGAGTTTTCTAATCTTTGCAAATGTGTTAACTCTCAACAACTCCTTGGTATGTATGGTTCCATCTGGATGGAATCTGTGCAATCTATCTCAAAATTTTAAAGAGTTTTCCCAGATTATTGACTCATTAATTTCTATGTTTTCAACCTGCAATCTATGCCAGTTTCCTCCTTGAGAAATTGCAAGAATTTTTTCAGCCTGGAAGTTTATATGAGAAGTACACAGAATTTTAGTCCCAGTTATTTCACTATTGATTGTTGCCCTGCACCTTATGACTTTGTGGAGAAAACTAGCAGGAGTGACAAAAGACAGTTTGCAGCATTTATTGATATTTACAGAACCTTTGACTTCATGGTCAGTAAACATTATGGTCTAAGCTTCACGAACTTCTAACTGAACGTGAGTTACTCATGCTTCTCCAGGAGCTGCATCTTAATAGCGTTAGCTAGTTAGGATCAGGCCTGAACCTCTCATGAAGGATCAAAGATTGATTTAGTACCCTTTTCTTCTAAATTTGATTCTAAATGACTTGCTTTGGGGTCAGTTGGATGCATGTCCACCACTATACAGAATTAAAAATATGAGTACTCTATCATCTTCTGTATAGATGGTGGCAAAGTTTGATTTCTACCAAACCATAAAGGACTTAAGATGCAACCAGTTTTTCCACTGCACTATAGTGTCTGAAAAAATGCTTTTGAGATAAACTATTTTAGAGTTTGAATCATGTTTTTTGGGTGTATGTACTCCAGAATATATACTTTGTTTTTATCTGTCAGCTCTATATTGCTTGTATTGCTGGTCAACTTATGAAGTCCATCCATCATATTGCATTCTCTGTAAGGATAAAATTTCCTGACCAGGTTTATTATTTGACTTAAATTATAAATTCTGTCCTAATGGATTGAATTATCATAATTTTAAACTATTATGGTTGTGTACTCATTAATTCTATCCTTGAGTGGTAAAAGATAATCAATTCTGGTTTAGTAATAGTCTATTAAACACATAAAAATTAGGGTGAAGTTAGCCTATTACTATTAGCTACTAGTGTAAATTATTGGCTAGTTAGTGTTATTACTGATTTTATTCATAGTTTTCTGCCTTAATAGCTATAAACAATTTTATTTAAAATTCCTTAATTTGAAAAATTCCATTTGGGATGTTTTCTATGACGTTTTCCTCATTTTTCTAGAGAATATGTTCGTCAGAAGAAATTCAGGAGCTTATATTTCTGCACTAATATTGGGCCTGGCCGAAGTTTTCCATTTAAATAGCGATTAATTTTTTCTTTCTGCCCCAATATGAAAATGGGAGAGCAGTTCTTTTGCTCTGATTAAACAAGGGCAATTTAATTCTTAAAACAAACAAACAAGCAGTCCTATGAACTTGGAGAACTTCAATTCATTGTGCCATTACTGATGAGTAAAATATATATGAAATAAGAGATATAAGCCAGTAAGCTCCCATTATAAATAGCTAAGTCTGAATTGGATCTTCATAAAACATTTCTGACTTTTTTCTCACTTCTTACAAAAAAAAATCATCTTCCCCTGTGCTTTCCTATAATTATTTCAAAGATATGTATTCACTCAAAATAAAGGCATATGGAATCAGAAAGCCATAACTTTTAAATCTTTAATTGAAATAAGAAAGTATTATCTTTTAAAATAAATATCATAATGTCAATGTGGACCATTAAAGAAACTTCTCTGGGTTTTAAAGCAGTAATTTGGGAATGGCAGCCCAGCTTCTCGAGCAAGCTACCACAAAGGGACAAGTGATTTTCCTAAAGCCTTTACAATGCTCTAAGCCGGTTTTGATCCATGCCGGAAGCTGAGGGACAGGTTTCTCTGTGAGCCCAGTTCTGTCTCAGGGGCATGGGAACTGGAGAAAGCATAAAACACAATCTCAGTTCCAAAGGAGTTTCCAACTGCAGTGGAAAGTCAGGATCAACACACACACAAAGATTTTATACAACCCGGGTCCGCTTTAGGAAAAAGAATAAAAAGCTACAAATACCAAATTGGGAGCAAAAGTGAGCACTTACAACCAGAAAAGAAAATTCTGATGAATTACTGGAACTTTGGCTGCCTAGGTGCCTTTCTTCGGAGAACTTTCTAAGCAGTTTACCAGGACTACTTACATGGAAGTGCTTCCTGAGTGCAGCCAGGCTCTCCCGCCCTCCCTGGAACATTCTGCAGCTCCAGAGATTCCCAGCTCTCATGGAGGCCTGCGCCAGTGAGGGGCTCTGGGGTCTCAGCTTCCCCGTGCATCTGATTCTGCATACACCTGGTTTTTAAATGGCCATTAAGAAAACTAAAAGACACCAGTAGCACCAAGGAATGTGGTAAACATTCAGAAAATACCGTATTTGGAATTCTTTTTGCATCCGTCTATTTTTAAACCCGAAGAGTGAAGGTGTAGAATGAAGAGGCTGGACAATTTTTCTTCTTTGCAATGTCTACCACTTGGGTCTCCAGTGCAATGAGGTGATTCAGAGCAGGAGGAGGCTCATGTGGATGTTGATTTCCTTAGCCAAGAATAAGCACCCCTTTGGGCATCCAGGAATGTAGCAGACCAGGCAGAGTGGGTCTTCCCCTCATATATAAAGTTGAACTCTCCAAATAGACTCCAATGGAGTTTACCTATTTCTTATTTCCCGTGGACCCTATATGTGAAATCCCTACATTTATTCCTTCATCTGGTATTTGCTTTTTCTCTCTCTCTCTCTCTTTTTGTTTTCCTGAGGAAGATTCGCCCTGAGCTAACGTCTGTTGCCAATCTTCCTTTTTTCTTGAGCAAGATTTGCCCTAAACTAACATCTGTGCCAACCTTCCTCTATTTTGTATGTGGGTCACTGTCACAGCATTGCTCCTGGCGAGTGGTGTAGGTCCATGTCTGGGAAGTGAACCCAGGCCGCCTAAAGGAGCATGCCAAACTTAACCACTAGGCCATGGGACCGGGCCCATCTGGTATTTATTAAGCACCTTTTATATGCCACATACTGCTTTCCCTGCTGGAACTGAGTAATGCAGACAACAGAGGTAGCCACCTCTCTTATAAAGACAAGGATATATCATGTGTCATGTGGTGAGTGCCAAAAGGAAAAATAGAGGACAAAGGATGACAAGGTCTAGGGGAAACAAGGAGAGCTTCTCTTTAAGGTGACAATCAAATGAAAGCATAAGCAGGAGGATATGGTGGAAGAGCATTCCAGTCAAAGGGATCAGAAAGCACAGAGGCCTGAGGATGGGCTACACTCAGGATGTCAGAAGTACAGTGAGGAGGCCCCTGTGGCTGGGGTGGAGCGGGAGAAGAGAAGAGGCAATGAGGTTAGAGAGGTAGCTAGGAACAAGACTATGTAGGGCCTTGTAGGTCATGATCAGGAACTGGGAGGGGCTGAACAGAGGGGTAACATGATCTGCCCCGGGCTTCAAAAGGGTCTCACTGACTGCTGTGTAGGAGCAAGGAGCCCAGCGAGGAGGCCAGGACTAGCGTCCAGGTGAGAGAGAGTGGAAGCTTAGAGGAGGGTTTGGCTAGTTGGGAATGTTAAGAATTGATTGGATTCTGCGTTCTCTGACATAGTGCCTGGAATCCCAGCTCCAAGGAGACTTACAAATTTTCCAGGAGGTTAATTGAAGGAACCCCACTGTCTGCTACACTAGTATTTATCCAAGCACAGTGTGGGCCAGCTGCACCAGAAGCCCTTGTGGCTTCTGTTAAAATGAAGATTTCCTGGCTTTGCCCCAGACCTCTATGGAATCTCTGGCAAAGAGGCCCAGGAATATGAGATTTTAACAACTCCTCTTGTGATTCCTACCCAGGAGAAACTTTGAATCACTGCCTGGGCCTTACAGAAGAGTTGAGCCCTTATGAAGGCTCGCGCTCTGTGAGACATTTCCAGCCCACACTTTAAACCCCCGAAGGCCGGAATTGAGGACATATTGTGAATTTAATAGTGACAATTATCAAAGCTCATTGTTTTTGCCTAAACTCTTCATATGGGCTGCCTCCAGCAAGCTGTCACGTTTCAGCCTTATCAGGGGTTTCACAAAACTTTCTGTCATTTTCAGATTGATTTTCATAATACTGAACCTTCTGGGTAAACTTGATTTTTCACTTTAGGTGAGAGATTATAAATACCAACAAATGGACTTAGAATTTTCTGAAGTGTGTATCTATATGAGCCCAGTGTGAAGCCGTATGTTTAAGAGATGAGAAAGGAGATCTGGCAGAGCTCTCTTTCGGCTATTTCCCTTCCTTATATGTTAGTAAGGAATCCTCCCTATTACAAACTTGACTTCCAAACTAGAAAATGATACTTTGAGATGAGGCAGTGAGAAATGAAGCATGAAATAATAGCTACTAATTTTTGTGTGTGTTTCTTGCTTCTTTTCTCTTTCCTGCCTTTCTTTATCGCTTCATACTTAATTATTTTTACAGATAAGAGAGAATATAAACTCTGTTTAAAGTCTTTTGCCATTGTGTGCACTTGTGTTGTAGTCAGAATATGACCATCATTTTGTATTCTGTGTTTTTCCATAGTGTCATACACACAGGGTGTGTGTTATGTTAGTCCCTGAAATTACAATTCTTAATGGCTTTAGAGTGAAACTTTGTAATACTGTGGTGTACTTCATATAAACATTTCTTACCACTCACCACTAGTATGTGAGTTTTTCCAGTTTTACATTATGTACAATGAAATATGACACTGTTCTAAACATCTTTATATAAATGACCTTATTTTCTTTGGGGCTATTTTCTTAAAAAATTTTCCCAAATCTATGATTACTAGACTAACATATAATAAGAATTTTTTTTAAAAAACATGTAACCTTGCCAGATTGTTTCCCAGAAAACTTGAATTGATATTCCAGGCCATGCCATGGGTAATATTTCCTCTTCATCATAGCAATATAAAATTTAAGCACTTTTAATTTTTGCCAGTTTAATAGATGGAACTTCCCCTATTATTTAAATCTTTTCATCTTTTCTGTGTTAAAATAGGATACAGTACTTATAAAATTGGGACATGAATTTAGGGCAGAGTCAGAGTGACAGCTTTCCTACAAATGGCTCTCTGGCTCATCAATGTTACTGTTCAGTCTCTTTGGCCCATTTTGCAAGACATCCTGACCAAATGAAAGTTCTGGATACTCCGTGATCCTGTTGCTTTGTAGAGAAGTTCTGCTGCTGGGCAGAAGAGGGCACTGTTTGTTTGTACCAAGGTGGAACAAACCTGTCTGACCCATTTAGGGAGAATGATCGCTGCCAGAAACAGCCCTTCACACTGGGGTCCGAGTACCACTGTGGTGGAGGCCGCAGCTCCATCCATGCCTGACAAAACCTGTTAAGCGTGCAGTTTGCTATTATTCACTTTGCTCTACGGAGTTTTAGCTGCCTAGAGGGAGACCACCGGAGTCACTTACATTACTGACACCAAGGCCTTGGCACCCAGGCCAGTGCCTATGGCAAGATGGAGTAGGTTTGCCCCAGAAGACACCAGCCCCGCTTTGATACCTGCAAGGCTCTGGGGAACCACGAGGTTAATTAGAGTTTGATGAGCTGTGAAGGCCAGGAATTTGGAGAGGCTGGAATAGCATCTAGACTGGGAGCGTAAGGACCTTTTTGTTAAAATTGGGAAGTGCTACCCAAGATGTTCAGGCCCGTCATATTTCTGCATTTCTTCTTTTTTATCCTTCCTTTAAAAAAGCCACATAGGAAATGGACAAGTGCATTATTATTACAAAAGCTTACATCAGAGTGCTGAGCAATCCTTAAGCCCGGCCCTCTGCCACCTTGCTCCGCTCACGCTGCCTTCCTTGAAGGCCACCGCTGATCATAGTTTGAGCATTTTGTGGGCGTTTACACACACAGGTTCACATACACATGTATCCTTTTTCTAAAAAAGTGGATTCTTACCATACATACTATCCTGAAATTACTTACTTTTTCACTTAACCATAAGACTTACCACTGTTTTCCTAGGAGTTCAAACAGGTCTACTTTATTCTGCATAACGACCTGTAATATGAATTACCATGAATTAATTAACCATTATACTAACGGGAGTCATTTGGGTTGTTTTCAATTTTTCACTATTACAAATAAAGCAAAGCTAATGTCCTCGTGTTTATAATTTTGTGCACAGACTTAGGTGTTTCTGTGCAATGAATGCTAGATGTAAAATTGCAGGGTCAAATTTTATGTGCATTCAAAATTTTAATAGATATGGTCAAATTGCCCTCCAAATGGGAGCATATAACTTCTTCAGGCTATTGATACGTGCAGTTTTCAGACTGTTTGACAGCACTAAACAGAAGAAAGTCTTGAAAGAATTTTGAGGGCTGGCCCGGTGGTGCAGCAGTTAGGTTCGCACATTCGGCTTCTCGGTGGCCCGGGGTTCACCAGTTCGGATCCCAGGTGCAGACACGGCACCGCTTGGCAAACACCATGCTGTGGTAGGCATCCCACATATAAAGTAGAGGAAGATGGGCATGGATGTGAGCTCAGGGCCAGTCTTCCTTAGCAAAAAGAGGAGGATTGGCAGTAGTTAGCTCAGGGCTAATCTTCCTCAAAAAAAAAAAAAGAAAAGAAAGAATTTCATAGGCCCAAATTTGAGTGTGCCCTTAGATTACTCTATTTGCACAGTTGCATTTGCTTAACTCCAATTAGATCATTATAAAATCTTTCCTAAATGAGATTCTTGGGGCTGGCATGAAGACCTTGCAAGCTGTGATGGCCCTCTGTCATGTTTTTCTCAGATCTGGACAGAGGATTAGGATAAAGGAAAGAGCAAAGTGTCTTCTTGAGCTCCAGGAGAGGTGGGGGAATGCTTGACCCACTCGGGAGGGTCATGGACAGCATGTCTTACTGGAGATTCTTTGTAACTGTTTCAGCTCTCAATCTCCTTTTGTCCCTGGACTGTCTACTCTGCCCTTAGACTTGATTGTGTTACCCCTCTGCTTAAAACTTTCCAATGGGTCCCCCATGTAATTGGAATAAAATACAAAGTCCCCACTTTGTCTCATTAGGCCCTTCTCTACTCTGATGGGCTCTTCTATACTCTGACCTCTGGCCCTGTGACCTCATCTCCTACTCTGCCCTCTTGGTCCTCTCTGCTCCACCCACACTGGTCTTATTCTGGCCTGAAACACACCAAGCTGAGGGGGGTTGAAGTAGATGCCCCAGAGGACTCTGAAATGTGCTCTCTGCCTTGTGTGGCCTGATAAAGTTAAAAGGAACTACACTGGGTCTGTTGGGGTCAGGAATTTTAAAGAACAATATAAGGGCTGTCAAAGTGTTCATGTGGTAGAGTGGAGAGTATGTTACAGGTGGCATGCTGGTGTTTCCCTGGACAGATGTGGGCTGGAAGGGAGAGAGTTCACCTTGGAACTTACAAGGAGGCAAGAAAGCCTTTGAAGAAAGAGGCTGGTGTGGACTACAGGATGCAAAGCAACCGCGGAGAGTTCAACACCAGGAAAACTTCAGGGGAGAGGTGTCCCAACATGGAAATCTCTGAGAGACCATAAAAGAGCCTCATTTAGCAAAGAGACAGCTCAACATCTGCCGATCCAACAGGGACTTCATTTTAACCATCTGCCAGTCCTCAAAAGTCCAAAGAAACCTCCCAGCCACATCGGAATTTTGCCGGCTCCCCATCACTTCTCACTCCCTCTTCCTTTCATCTGCCACCCCAGCTTGGTGCAAGTAGAATAAATTGTAGGGGCAGGAGAGCAGAGGGAGGAAGAGCAGGAGGAGCAGACCCACTGGCCACCTTCCATCGCCCTGACCATATGACCTCAGGGAAGGGAGAAGATTAAAGTTAGGATAAATTGGGAAATTCAGATACGTGACATCCCTAAGACTGGAGAGTCAAATGACTGAATTGAGACTGTGTTTGACACAAAAGTGAGCAAAGGCTCTATCATCTGAGAGTTACTGAGAAGTCAGAGACTGGTCGAGATCTTCACTCGACACAGAGTGCTCCAGCTGCTTGGCGTGTAAAGCATGGTTCCCAATCTTGGCTCAAACATGCTGCCACCAGGGGAGCTTTCAAAAATCCCAAGGCCCAGGCCATGCCCCAACCAAACAAATTAAAATATTTGAGGGTGGGACTCAGGCATCAGAATTTTTAAAGTTCCCAACATGATTTCAGTGTGCAACCAAACAGTGAGAGACAAAACTAAAGTTGCATTTTGATCACAATCAAAAGACTGTTCCCTACACTGGAAACACTTTTGTTCACGTGTTAATTCCAAGGCCTTTATAATCTTTGAAGTTCTTCAAGAGCTGATGCACAAATTACAGATTTAAATGGAGATTTTAAATTTTAAAAATATTTACGTCATCTGTTACCTAACTCTACAAACGATACTTTTAAATTTTTTTTAAATGTAGAGATAAGGGCTTATAATAATCAAGAATCTAAATTATGCTTTACATGGAGTTATGAGAAGGCCATCTACAGCCCAAGTTGTTAAAGTTCAAAAATGCGTGAGGACTTGATAAATATGCCATAATGTGATGAGCTCTTTATTAAGTTTTTGACGGGACATACTCTAATTTACTGATATATATCCAGCTTGATAAAAGATTTGAATACCACTGGGCTTCAGGAGCATTGCAGAAAGTTTTGGTTGGGTTTAGCTGTCTTACTTCAATACTGAAAGGAAGAGCCTTGGAGAAAATTGCACCATGGCAGAAAAGGGCAAGAGCCACACTTGTGGTTTTTGTTTTCATACAAACTTTCTCCCTCATGGTGTTTGCTGATTCCTAAAAGCTGAGTGTTGGACTGACTGCCTCAGAATCACATTGGGAGCCTGTTGAAAATATCGATTCCCTGGCCCAAGCCCAGGCTTCCAGAACCAGCCTTTCCGGGAGGGAAGCGTGGGCAGCAAATATTTTAACAAGTGCGCCCAGGTGGTTCTGAGGCCCAGCCAAGTTTGGGCAGCACTGGCAAATGCCGGCTGATAACGAGACCTTGGACTAAGTATAAAAGGTGTAGTGGGGAGAGATAAGTCCTCAATTAGGGAATAAACTACTAGCTGTTAAACAAAATTATTGTGACTGTGGACTGTGTTTTCACAGAGGTCGCTGCCTGGGGTGCCAACTGAAAGATTCCTTAGTGCATATTTGAAGTTATTTTAGGAGCCTTGGGAGGGTTTCCTGTATTTTCAGTGGGGTGGGAGTGAGGGTCACGTGGAGAGTTTTCTCAGAAGTTTTCTTCATCTGGTTGCATGTTGAAATAATTAGTTAGGAAAATAGGAAAGAGAAGAATCCTGGTCTCTCATGTGGGCTCAGCCTTCTTAGGGGGCAGGAACTCCCTTCATGTCTTTCAAGAAGTTTTTATCATCTTCTCAATGTAGCACAGGGAAAGAGGAATAGACTTAGAGGCCAGGTAATTAGGAAATAAAATCTTGGTGCTGCAACCTAGTAGCTGTGTGCATTTAGCCAAGTTCCATAACCTCTCTGAGCATCGGTGAACTCATTAGTCAAGAGGGGGTTAACTCGTCACTGTGAGGATTAAAAGAGTTAACACAGTTAAGCATGCATTCCACCAATACTTATAGAGGCACTTTATAGAGTACCTTCTATAAATTGATGTCTCTGGCTCCTGGGATACAGCAGATGCTCACTGAGTGATAGCTAGAGATTAAAGAATGGCCCAGGGGCTGGCCCCCTGGCTGAGTGGTTGGGTTCATGCGCTGTGCTTGGGCGGCCCAAGGTTTCACCGGTTCAGATCCTGGGCACCAACATGGCACCGCTCATCAGGCCATGTTGAGGTGGGTCCCACATAGCACAACCAGAGGCACTCACAACTAGAATCTACAACTATGTACCGGGGGCTTTGGGGAGAAGAAGAAGAAGAAAAAAAAAGATTGGCAACAGATGTTAGTGCAGGTGCCAATCTTTAAAATAAAAACAAACAGAAAAAGAATGAATGGCTCAGTCAATAAATGTTATGGGATCTCAAATTTATTAGAAGTACTAAAATATTTCCAGAAATGTTCTAAGATAGGGAAAATTGTGGTTACCAGAAGTCATCTCAGGGAATATTTTATGCGATTGGGAGAAATTCTTTCATAAGCTGCCTGCAATGGGAGTGGAGAGGAGAAGTGTGGGTGTTGATGGGTGACATCATGCATCCTTCTTTGCCTGAGACAGTCTCTGTTGATGCCTGTTGTAGTAGCACCCCATTTTACACTCAGAAGTGTCCCAGGTTGGAAGCTAAATCGTATGGGCATCCTTCTTAAGGATCACGCTCTAGTAGCATTCACCGGCCACTGAACCACCTCTTGAGGGAGAGAGTTCACTGTGGCACTTTCGTGGTCCTAAGCAGAGCATGCAAGCCTGGGGCCAGAGCAGAACTGCTTGGATCCTCAAGGGGAGGTGGAGCATTGCCCCTGGCACCTCCCCCAACTTGGTACTCACCCCTCCTTCTGAATACACATTGAACTAAATAGTAGTTTGAAGAAGCACTAATGGGCCCATGGCTCAGGCTAGACCAGATAGGACTACACACACTTACCATCTCAGCGATAAGGTGGGAGAATCATTTATTAGGAAGAGAAATGGGCTAAACAACAGGAAGCCCAAACTTTAGTCTTCATCACTATTTATCCTATGTCTGACTCATTTTTCTCGGTCATTTCTAGCTGTTGTCATTGTACAAGATGCTAACAGGCTATTGCTAACTTCTGATCAGCCATATGCTGGAAATGAGATCATTAAATTTGATAATTAAGTTCAAAATAAAAATAAGTCTTGAGTGATGACCCAGGGGTCTCTCCTGTGAGTTATGGAGAATACATTCTAGGACATCTTTTGACAGCTCTAGGGTTGCTCTACTCCTTTCCTTATTTCAAGAATTTTCCAAATCCTTTAGACTGCTAGGTAAGTGTGCTGTGGCTATATTGGTCAGGCATGGCTGTGGTTTAAAAAGTTACACTATGTTCTGCCAGAGAACCAGGGACGTAGGCATGTGGCCTCTCCTTTTTTCTGTCTATGCCCACTCCCTTGATAATCTCTTCTGGTCCCATGGCTTTCATGTCATCTCCATGTGGATGACTCACAAATTTACTCCCTCAGTATTGGCCTCTTTCCTGAACTCCAGACTTGTATACACAGATGCATGTGTTTCTACTTAGGATTATATTAAGCTAAAGGACCTTCAAAGATTTTCCTGCTGGCTAGCCCAATTTTTCTCTTTGGGTGGGCTCTGGGCCCTTTCTAGTGTCATTAATCTGTGTGTTATTCATATTTGGTATGAGAAGTGTCTGGGAGCTAATATAAAGGGAGATGTGTTTTGTGGAAACTCCGATTTGCTGCTCTGAGTAAGCAGAGACCATAAATCCCTTCTATCGTCGGGACTGGCCTTGTTGGTGTGATGTGGGTTGGTACTGCTGCCTTGGGCAAAGAGTGTAGCACTCCTTTTGCTGTGTTTATGTCTGGCAAAATCTCTGTCTTCCCTAGGTTTACAGAACTTTCAGAAGGCAGCAATGGATTAATTTGGATGAGGGGCCCAGGGGCCTCTTGAAAGGGAAGGGACTGAGTAATCTACAGGTCAGTAAACATTTTCTGTAAAGGGCCAGATAGTAAATATTTTAGACTTACAGGCCATATGGTCTCTGTAACAATAACTTAAGAAACAATTTTGCTGTTATGATGCCAAAGCAGTTATAAACAATACTTAAGTGAGTAAGCATGGCTGTGCTCCAGTAAGACTTTATTTATGGTCAAATAAAGACACTTTATTTGAAATTCATATAAATTTTCCCATGTCATGAAATATTCTTCTTCTTTTGATATACATTTTTTAACCATTTAAAAATAATTTTTATCTTGTGGGTCATATGGAAGCAGACAGTGGGCCAGAATTGGCCCACCTTTAGTTTGTTGACCATTGCTCTAATCTTTGATTAGCAAGATAGAAGATAGCCTAAGGGTTCCATTGGTTCAGGGAGGGACTTATTCCAGCACACAGGAAGTGGTGTTGTGCTTTGAGAAACATTGGCCATTGCTCATGTATGAGAGAGAACTGTAACCTTGGGGTCTAGGTTTGGGGCAACCAAACTTCTGGGCTATGCAGGGGTTTGGCAGCATTGACATGACCACAGCATTAGATGCCCACCCTCTGGGTTGTGGAGGTCCAGTGACCAGAAGGCCGTGGTCTGATCAGGCATCCTGTTGTCTCTTTCTGCTGGGCATTTGAAAGATGGGCTAACCCCTTTTGAAACCAGTGAGCTTCCAGGATCTATGTACAATTTGGGATGGGACTGGAGAGAATTCTCCAGAGAGTGTTACTGGGCTTCCTGCCAATGTGGTTACATAGGGTCAAGCCAACACTATTTGTAACCCAAGCTGGTGGAGAGTATCAATGCCTATTGTACTTAACTTAGTTCTTTTTAGTCCCCAGAGTCCTGTAGCATGGCACTGCCTGAGAGCTCACTAAATACTTGGTGAATTGAAGTTTATAGAAGAATAAGCCCCTGCCCACTCCTTTGACAATATTTTTTCAAAACTTTCTGAGATTAAAAGGAAAGGGACAAATATATATTGAGCTATCATGTTCAGGCATAGTGCTATGGGCCATCACATAGATTATCTACTTTCATCCTCCCCAGGAAGTAGACATCTTTATTTACAGATCATAAGTAACCTGTCCAATGTCTTACAGCTAAAAGGGGTGAAGTCCAGTTTTTGGAACTCAGGCCTGTCTGGCTTTTTTTTTTACCTCCATTACATTCCAGTAGATGAATGTCACCCATTCTTTGTACAACGTAGGAGGAAAAGTATACTGAGGTGTTGACATACATCATTTTTAAACCCCCTCTCTGTCATTAAAACTCAAATAAAAATTCATCTCCCTTATATCTGGCTATTTTTCTACTCTGACCACTTACATATTTAGTTTGTAGGCTTTAATAAGATACTTTAAAATAGAATGTATATCCTTTTATAAGGGCAAGTTCTATCTTCCTAGCTGTCTGAAATTTCTCCCAGAGCATCACAGACTCTTAGGTTTGGGGTAAACTAGGAGGACCCCACCCCTGGTGTCACTTAAACACCTTTCCTTTAAGTTCAAACACTTGAAAGCATATAATGCCTCTCGTCTCCCTTTTCATGAATGAATCACTCTCACTACCTTTAACTGTTGCTCATAGACAAGACTGCTGACATTTAGACCCCTCAGGTTTCCCTTCCCTTTCTCTCCCTTCTTCCTTGTCCTCTCTTCCACAGTGTCTTGGCCAGGGGGAGGGGAGTGCATCATAGGGGGAAGTGGCCATGTAATTATAGGTGTGCTGATTGTTCTCTCATTTAGGAGCTAGAGAGAAGATATCGTCTAGACCGATTGGCCCGACTCTACCCTTTTTTCGTGGAGTGCAGTGGTGTAATGTGTAGCGTACCTGGACTGTCTGGACTGGTCTACACTGGAGACTTGATCTTGTGTCTTGTACTCAGATAAGATATGCAGGTAAGATCCACCAATACTAAGCATCTGTGTGTAACAATCCTAGAGGGGTATTGCATAACAGACTTTACAAGAACCGCTAAAGAATTTTTTGAGAACATTAGAATAGTACTCTTTCCAGAGAAAGAAAGTGCCTATTTATGTGCACTTATATATGACAAACTATGAAGGAAACACGGGGGGTTGAGATACCAGTTTCTGATTTCTCCTCACTAAGAAACTAGCGATAACACCTCCTTCAACAGTATGGCTAAGGACCTACTTTTTAGCTGGTGTGAATCCTTGCAATGTTTCGCACTGTTTTTGTCACACATGATACGATTTTACTTTATGGACCTTATAAATGAGCGTGAGTAGTTTTAAGTTTCTGATTGTCCACATCATCCTTTCTCTTGCATCTGTTTTCACTTTCCAGGAATCTTTTGAATGAGAGTACCTTTTCATTTTTTGCATTCTAAGAATGGGAGAGTTTAAAGCACTTTCGACGCCAGGAATAGAAATGTAAAATAGACCTTACATTTGCACAGCCATGTGGTGCTTCCTATGAATCGCCACTATGACCTCCCCACCTGCAGTGGCTCAGAACCGCGGATCAACTTCCTCTTTCCATTTATAGTGGAGGTGATGGCAACCCATGGGAAACACCAGGCAGAGGGCTTGACACTTGGTTAGAGCTCAGCAGGTACTAGTTGAATCTAACCCTCACCAGTTCTCCCACAGAACCCTGGGAAAGCACAGACAAAGGGTATGAGGCTCCACACAGGGGATGCTGCATGTGCACACACACTGGGCATTAATTTTGGGCCTGGCAAGGGCGGTGCTGCAAATGCTATCAGTGCCTACATGTGTTCAGGTGGCCTGTCCTCCCCATCTACCCAGAGGTCAGTTTAAGGAAATAGAGAGACAAAAATGGAATGTATCTCCAGAAATGGTAGGATTCTAATGAAAAACCAATTAAAGCAGACAGATGGCCAACACACACTTCCAACTTTCTTTAGAATATTTAGAGGAGTTATTTTTGTTGCATGTGGAGCAACGCCGGACAGCAGGTGTTAGTCACCATCATTTAGAGTGTGTCTAATGGAGCCTTAGGTAGGGAAGGAAGAATACTGACATTTTATTTTGTCATTTTCCTATTAAGATGTCAAACATCCTTTTTCAACAGCATTTTTAATGATTTCAGGGGACAATTTATCAGTTCTCATCTCTGAGCTGCTGACACACTCACTCAGAACAGAACATCTTTTTCAAGTCTTTATAAACCAAATGTTTCAAGGAAAGAATATCAGGTATGTTATTCTTTTCGAATTAGAATATTTAAGTGAAATACAGGTCTCGTTTGCTGTTTATTACAAAGAATAGAATTGAGGTTAGATTGCCTAATTGCAAATCAGAGCTCCAGGGAGCAAGTCCCAGCTGTGCAACTGAATAGCAGTGAGAGCCAGATAAAGTCATTTTGGTTTCTTGGAACATTATTTTCCCACTGGAAAAGTGAGTCCTTGGGAAAGACAGTATAAACATCATGGGAGAGAAGAACATAGAGTGGAAGAAAATTTTGGCAGAATTTTGTTAAATTCTGACAGTCTTACCAGTAAATTCTATGACCCTTTAAACTATTGAGTACCTCATTGAAGAACTTCAGAGAGAAAGTTTATATAAAGAAGAAAGAAATGAATGGAATTAAGAGAGGAAAAAGGAATAAGAAAGCATAAAAGTAATTAGAGATATAATTGGAGGAGTTTTAAGGTAGGATTTTTTTCCCCAAGATACAAATATTGAACAAATATAAACCAAATTAAGAGAAGAGGATTTGACTAGTTGAGAGAAAGAGGACAAGATCACACAGGGTTAATTCAGGACCAAAAATCCCGAGGATAAGATCTTAGGGATAAATTAGCAAGTAACTTGTTTAAGATTTATGCAGTTGAAGAGCTGATTGCAAAATGAGCTGGATGACTGAAAATATTTTTGTGATGCTTTTCCTACAAATGACAGAGCTTTCGGAATAGAAAGTGTTTTTGAAACAAATATCTGGAAGGAAATATAGGACTCTTCTTGGCTTAATTTTTGCTAACAACTCTAAGCAATTCAATTTGTACCTACGTGTGTAACAATTACTGAGAAATGAAATTATTGCTGGGAAAATATAGCTTCTACTTAAGGAGACGTTGCAAATTTCTAAGTTAAGCATTGGTGGAAAATAAAATAAGTAGCAACCTTTTTCAAATTATACACCTAAATGCAAAATCACGTATTTCTGGTAAAATATTGGCACTTATTTTCAATATAATAAGCACTTGTGAGCACCCACTATGAGTACCAAGAATACCAAGAGCAGTACTCCAACTATTTACTGAAATAAAGCACTGAATATTGTAGAAATAGTTCTAGAAATATGCTCCATCTCCCATTATTATGGTACATCACAGGTTATTCTCTAATAAGCTTAAGATTTCCTCAATGTGCCTAATTTTGCAATCAAAGAGATATTCCTCCTTTACTATCACACATTAATATCTCCACCTAAATATTTTGGTCTTCTCTTTAGATATCTCATTGAATAATGCTTGAACAACTCATTTTTGTATTTTTATATGGAAGAGATAACAGAATATAAAGACTAGGATGTGAAAGTCGTCTTTGGCAATGGTGACCTCTTTATTATGGTCTGGCCACAATTATTGAATAATATTTGAGGACAGTGAACCAATTAGTAATCAGAGAATGTTAGAGCTAGAAGGATCTAGGGAGTTCATCTATCTTAAATATATTACTTTACAGACTCAATTCCCCCACACAATAGGAACTTATTGATTCTGCATCAGCACTGGGCTGGCTGCTGGGATCCAAACATGGAAAAATGTAGGTTAGAAGAGGCCCAGTGGTCACATGTTATATTAGATACCTCCTCTTTGACCCACTCCCCACATTCTCCACTCTGCTATATATCCTTGGGTGCTGATCTTTAGGGACATTATATCAATAAGATTTTTAGTCTTCTGGCTTCTAGTTGAGATTAGCCTATGCGAAACACAGCCCAGAGAGTAAGAAGGATAGTAAGGTCAGGGTATTTATCCTCCTGGCTGCTTCCCTTTGGGATTGCTATGAGCTGGCTGCATCCTTGGACTGTCAGGGAGCCCTCTCCACACGGTTCTCCCTCTCCAGGTTCTGGTAACTGCTCTCTCTCATTGCTCCTCAGGCTATGGGTGGTGGAGGCACTTCACAGTTGCTAACCTCTGGCTCTACATCATCCCTTGTGGTTTCCCTGTATCCTGCCCAGATCTTTGTAAATAGTTCCTTAATTAAACTCCCCTTAAATGGCCTGATTTTAGCATGTCATCTGTTTTCTGCTGAGACCATGAGGGATATATAACCTGTAGAATGATTTTCAGTTTACTTGATTTATAATGTCCCTTGAGATGTTTGTAAGCCAATTTTTATTTAAGGTTCACAAAGTTTTAATTGTTGACAAAACTTAGTCATTTTTAAGCCATTGGTAGATGAGGGAATTGCACTGGGGACTAGATGGCAGAGTCAATACGGTGGCACTGAAAGCTTACCTTCAATTTTCTCAAGTTGGTATTTAAATAATTGGTGGCTCAATTACATTCTTTGATTCTGAATTCTATCAAGTGGATTTCTATTTGGTGATAGATAAACCTATTCAATCTCTCTACTATACAAGTTACAGGAAAGGGCAAGTCATGTTTTGACTGAATTGTTACCAAGTTTGATTGACAAAGCAACAAAATTGAGACAGTGTTGGTCTAGTCCTGTGAAATAAGGGGTGACTTCAGAGGTCTGAGGAGACCTTGACGTCTGCCATCCCCACCCTCAGTCCTCTAAAATGCTGTTAACCACTGCCTTACGGTTAAAATCCTCCAATAGCAGAGCCTGTTCTTGACCTTAAGATTTTGCCATTTAATCCCCACCCCATGTTTTATATTTTTGATAACACATTTTACATTCTGTTTATTTTATGCATCCCTTAACTAATTCTCGTAATTTTAGTTGATTTTACCACTTTTGTTCTTTGACCTTCACACCTGCTTTGTAAGTGATTGATCCACTATTTTCATTATATATTTACCTTTTCCAGTGAGATTTTTGCGTTTGTAAATTTTCTTATTAATTAATACCATTTTTTTTTCAGCTTAAAGAAGTCCCTTTAACATTTCTCATAGATTCAATTTAGTGGTGATCAATTCCTTTAGCTTTTAACTGGAAAACACTTTTTTTTTTTTTAGGAAGATTAGCCCTGAGCTAACTACTGCCAGTCCTCCTCTTTTTTGCTGAGGTAGCCTGGCCCTGAGCTAACATCGTGCCCATCTTCCTCTACTTTATACGTGGGACACCTACCACAGCATGGTGTGCCAAATGGTGCCATGTCCGCACACGGGATCAGAATTGGCGAACCCTGGGCCACTGAGAAGTGAAAAGTGCGAACTTAATCACTGTGCCACCGGGCTGGCCCCTAACTGGAAAACTCTTAATCTGTCCTTCAAATCTGAATGATAACCTTGCTGAGTAGAGAATTCTTGGTTGGTAGTTTTTTCCTCTCAGCACTTTGAATATGTTGTGCCACTTCCTTCTAGTCTGTAAGATTTCTGCTGAAAAATCTGCTGATAGCCTATGGGGTTTCCCTTGTACGTAACACTTTGTTTTTCTCTTGCTGCTTTTAGGATTCTCTCTTTATCTGTAACTTTTACCATTTTAACTTTAAAGTGTCTTGGTGTGGGTCTCTTTGGGTTCATGTTATTTGAAACTTTCTGGGCTTCTTGGATCTGGATGTCTATTTCCTTCCCCACACTGGGGAAGTTTTCAGCCATTATTTTTTCAAATAATTTTTCTGGCCCTTTCTCTCTCTCCTCTTTTTCTGGAATCCCTATAATGTGAATGTTATTCTGCTTGATATTGTCCCAAAAGTCCTTTAAGGTATCTTCACTTTTCTTACTTTTTTTCTTTTGACTTTTATTCTGCTTTATCTGGATGATTTCCATCACTTTGTCTTTCAGGTTGCTGATTTGTTCTTCTACCTTCATCCAGTCTGCTGTGAAAACCTTTTAGTGGATTTTTCAGTTCAGTTATAACTTTTGTTTGGCACTTTCTTATAATTTCTATCTCTTTGTTGAAGATTTCACTGTGTTCATCTATTCTTCTCTTGAGTTCAGTAAGCATGTTTATGACCATTAGTTTGAACTCCTTATCTGGTAGATTGCTTATTTCCATTTTGTTTCATTCTTTTTCTGAGGTTTTGTCTTGTTTCTTTAGAACATATTCCTCTGTCTCCTCATTTCGTCTTGCTCTCTGTGCTTATTTCTATGTATTAGGCAGATCAGCTACTTCTCCCAGTCTTGAAGGAGAAGCCTTATGTAAGAGACGTCTTGTGGGGTTCAGAAGTGCAAACCCCCCTGCCCACTACAGCCAGGAACTCAAGGGGTGTCCTGTCTGTGTGCACCCTCCTGTTGTGGTGGGGCTGTGTCTGTGGCCAGAGGATGGGCAGGGCCAGTGTCTGGACTAGCTGAAGCGTGTGCCCATAGCTGCTGCAAATCATTGGTGGACAGGGCTGGCCCCTGAACTGGCTGTGAGGCATGGCCAAGTTCGCTGCAGCTCTTTGGTGGACAAGGTTATTGCCCTGCCCAGCTGTGAGGCTCGACTGAGGTTCAGGGATTGGCAGGATCCCAGTAAGGTGTGCCCACTGGTGCTAGCAGGTTAGACAGAGAATTCCAAAATGGTACCTGCCAGTGCTGGCATTAGCAAGGTAGAGTGTGACTACAAAAATGGCTCCTGCCAGTATCTCAGTCCCCAAGGAGAGTCCCAACTGGTTCCTGCCTCTCTGGCAGAGGCTTATGATTAGTAAGTGAGTCTCCTTTACCTATAATCTTTG
This sequence comes from Equus asinus, assembly GCF_041296235.1. Lineage (NCBI taxonomy): Eukaryota > Metazoa > Chordata > Mammalia > Perissodactyla > Equidae > Equus > Equus asinus. The sequence continues at coordinate 30,611,281 of NC_091792.1, forward strand.
TGCTTTTCCAACTGGTGTTTTTGGACTGGTTTCTGGGTCAAGTGAGCCTGTGCATGAACCCTTTAAGAACAGGTTTTCCATTCCCTATAGTTCTATAGTTTTCCTGGACATAATCCTCCTTGGCTTTTAAATCCTGATATTTGGTGGGCTCATTTCACCTGTGCAGGATCTAAGTGTTGGGTTGCCTGATGTCGACCTTGAATTCCTCGCTCCTTGAAAGTTTCTGTACCTTTGAGATCCCTCCTGATTGTTGATCATTGTGGCTGAAGTGTGGTTTTCTCCTTGGTGAGACTATTTCTTTGCCTTTGCTGCCCATCTTGATGCTGTCCTTTTATATTTTCTTGTGGAGGCTCTGTTCGTTCAGTTTTCAGGTCCTTTTCAGAGGCGATTGTTCCATATGTAGTTGTTATGGCCATGGGAGAAGATGAGTTCAGGATCTTCCTATGCCACCATCTTAAACCCTCTCTCTTGAGCTTAAGACTTTGGTTCTTGTTCAAATCGTACTTTGAATTGCAGATTGAGAGTCATAACACTTTAAACTATTGATCATTAAAAATGACCCCAGGTGAAAGCGTTTTGGATCTTTCTAGAAAGTTTCGATTTGGGAACAGAGAGAGATTTGAAGGGTTTGGATCCTAGAATTGGTGTGTAAGCAAGAGAGGAGGGCAGTGGGAACACAGAAGACACACTTTGATGTGGGGGGAAAATGTGTAATATAAATTTTCCAGACTTGGGAATAAGAAAGAGTTTAAGAAAAAGTTGAGAAAACTGGTTCTCAGTTTCAGAACCAGATGCAAGGGATAAGAATTGGGAAAACAGTGAAAAGCTCTTTGAGCTAAATGCCCCGTTTTATTGGTCCTGGCCTTTGGCATTGTACATGAATATATATCACAGTTGTGGTGGATAGGACTCAGTGAAGAGTTAATGCTAGTATCTATTGACTACTTACCATATGCTAGGCAGCGTTCTAAGTATTTATATTTACTGACTCATTTGAACCTCATAACAATTCCATGAGGAAGATGCTGCCATTCATCCCTATATTAGTTTTCTAGGGCTGTCATAACAAAGTACCACCAGCTGAAGTACCACCAAGTGGCTTAAACAACAGAGATTTATTGTCTCATAGAATGGCAGCTAGAAGTTCAAAATGAAGGTATTAGCAAGGTTGGTTCCTTCTGAGGGCTTTGAAGGAGAATCTGTTCTGGGGCTCTCCTAGCTTCTGGTAGCCTTAGACATTTCCTGACTTGTAGATACCCTTCTCTCTATGTCATACTCTCTTTCTTCTATACATTCCTTAGTACGGTCTTCCTTCTTTATATTCTTTCATACTGTCTTCCTTCTGTACTTGCCTAACTCAATGTCCCAATTTCTCATTTTTATAATGACACTAGCCATATTGGATTGGGGCCCACCTCATTTTAACTTGATCATCTGCGAAGACCCTATTTCCAAATAAGTTCACATTCACAGGTACTGGAGGTTAGGACGTCATCATCTATCTGGGGGACATAATTCAACCCAAAACAGTACCCATTGTAAAGATGAATAAACTGAGGCACAGGGAAGTCAGCTAAGTTGCCCACCATCACTGAGAAAGTAAGTGGTATTGGCAGAGTCCGAGCTCCTAACCATAACGCTATATTACTTCTCATAAAAGCAGCCCTGATGCAGAAAGACTGGATTACAGTACAACAAAATTATTGCTAGGGTGGTATGTGATTGAAAGGTTTTGCCATCTTCTATTCTGGAGCAATAGTGGGCATGATCTAAGCTTTATAAATTGATTTTAATTGAGATTTACATTAGCACTATCTAAAGCTATGTCTGTTTGAGGAGACTGGGTGGCAGGCATGGGAGAAGAACAGTACAATTCCTTGGACAAGATAATCTGCTCCTTAAGTTGAAACTTCAGATGAAGGTAAAATGAAAGAAAATTGTTCCTTCACACCTACTGGGTTATGATTGAAATATGCTTTTTATATAGTAAAATGTACGTCCTAAGTATACAGTTTGATGCATATTGATGAGTGTATACACCTGCACGTTAACTATGGGATTGAAGGTCTGTCACATTATTTTGCATCCTAACCAGCAGTAGAAGTCCTCGGTGAGAGAGGGTTTTGAACACTTGTCTGATTTCTCATTTTATAGAAGTGATGAGGTGAAGTGGTGCGTAACCAGGCCTAACTTTATTTTCATTTATTTTCATTATCTAAAAGTGTTGTTCTCCTTTCTTCCCACATTTTTTTGATTCACTCTCGTCAATCATCTTAATCTTTTTACTGCTTTTGATTGGGGTTTGTGCCTAATTGGAGATGATTCCTTAGGCACCTGCCTTGATCTATTCAGTCCACAGCCTGATAAGGGTGTTTGAAGGATTACAGTGGCCAATTTTTTTCTACTATTGGTATAAAAACGGTAGGATTTAGAAACCTAAAGAGGAGCTTAAAGCAAGATGTAGAAAGGAAGATCTAACGGGGCAGCTTGTGTGTAGAGCAGTATGGCTACACCGGCTGTTTGCCAACCCTCTGCCCACGCCTTTCTCTCCTCTTATGTCACAACTTGGTGTGGAGGGAGAGACACATGCTGCTGATCTTGACAGCAGCTTCCTGACCTCTGAGGACAGCCTGAAGCTTGAAGGAGCCTCTGAGGGGTGTGGTATCAGTGCTAATGGTGGAGATGGGGTGTGAATTTCGCCACTTCGACTGTCTTTGTCCTTCTCTGTGTTCCTACAAGAATAATGGAATTCCAGAAAGCAATAGTTTAGAGAAGCATTCAAGATCATGTAGAAAATCTCTGGAAAACAGTTGAATTAATTGTTCCTTAAGATTGCTTCCAACTCTGTGATTCTAGAATTCATTTTGCAAATAAAAAGTTGAGGTCCCAAGAAGTAAGTGACTTAAAAATAATATGCCGGGGGCTGGCCCCGTGGCCGAGTGGTTAAGTTCGCGTGCTCCGCTGCAGGCGGCCCAGTGTTTCGTCGGTTCGAATCCTGGGCGCGGACATGGCACTGCTCGTCAGATCACGCTGAGGCAGCGTCCCACATGCCACAACTAGAGGAACCCACAACGAAGAATACACAACTATGTACCGGGGGGCTTTGGGGAGAAAAAGGAAAAAATAAAAATCTTTAAAAAAAAAAAAAGACATTTAAAAAAAAAAATAATAATATGCCAATAGTTGGTGCAGAGCCAGGACTGCATGACTTGTGTTGCCAACTTTGGCACACCCATCGTGAAATGCATAAGCCCCCAAAGCCAGTTCTCAGTAAGACTCTGTATTCCTTCCATCTCACTTTTAGGCTTTTGTTTTTTACTCAAACTCTACGACCTTTCAAGCTTACCAACTGAGGGTTGACTATGCCCCTGTCAAGGGTGGAGGTGAATGTGGCAGCACTCAGCACACTGCTCCTCTCTCACTGGCATGGCCACTGCGATCCCAATGAAATAATGGCTCACGAGACCCATGGCCCACACACATCACCACCTGATGCACCTCAAAATGCTGATGTGGGAAGCAACTTTCCAGCTGATAACTTTGCTGTTGTAACTAAAAGTAGGAAACAAGAAGAGAAACAGTGTTGAATTAAAAGTTCCGACTTGTTTTGGATACCAAGCCAAGAACTGTGGTGTCTCAGATTTTACAAGTGCTCTGTCAATCATAGAGGGACAGGTGGAATCTATAGTACTCTGTGCTGCAGAGGAGGTTATAATTAGGCAGGCTACTTCCCCTCCCCTTTTCTGTTTCCTCCTTCAGAGCTCAGCAAGCAGTGTGGATCTCTGAAATGATGCTTGTCTAGTCACAATGTGAAGACAGTTCCCCTGTCTGTCTTAGTTTTCCCCTGGTCAGTATTTATATTTACCAAAAGAAGAGAATACACTGTAGTAAGTGGAAGGCTCATAAAAATATGGTGAAGACAGCAGGATGCGGCATGAGGTCAACTTGGGGCAGCATGAGATGTAGCAGAGGCTGCATAATTGCCAACAGCCATTCTCTGAGGTCAAGGACCCCATTCTGGCCCAGATCTTTCCTTCTTTCCTGCAGCACCTAACACAAAGCTCTCACCTCCTAGGTCCTCTTAGTCCTTCTGTTAACTTAGTCCCACTGCTGTTAAGTGACTTACCTTCTCGGCCAGCCCCTGCTCTATCACAAGATCAAATCAGCAAGAGAAGGAGCAATTCTCCTCTCAGCTTCCCTGCCAAGGCGTCAGGAAATTTTGTCTGGGTGCTGCTACAGAAAGGTTAAAGAAAAGACCGTGCATTTAATCAATTTCTGAAGTTTATCCTTTAAGTTTGTGTAAGTATATGGTAACTAGCAATGATTTATCCTAACACATCTTCACATGAATTCCAAAACATTTTCTAAGCCATACTCCATCAATCCTCCAAGCGGTTTTTAACACGGATAGGAAAATGAACATGTTTTCTATGACTCATAAACAATATGGCTGCACTTAATATACCCAATTGTATACAGATTGTGATGATGATTCCTCAGCCCTACCAAAGTCAGAGAAGTGAGTTCACGTTGGGGGAAGCACTCACTGGGTCAAAAGCGGTATGCAAATGCAAGAGTGTCAATGGCTGTGTCCCATACCCAGTGCCTCACAAACGTTAAACATATATTGAGGAATTTGTGGTTCCTTAGGCAATTTCTTCAATACATTTTTAAAAAGTCTTTCTTATTTTTTAAAGGACAAAAGCATTACGTATAACTGTAAATTTAAAATGTACACAAGTGTATAAAAGAAAATATAAAAGTCTCTTTCATTATCACCCTCTTTCTCACTCCTCGGCAGTAAGAACTGGTACAATTTGTGTATACTTGCAAACACTTTTTCCTACATTTATAAATATATATTTACAAAATATAAAGCCTGTATATTATTTTGCAAATCGTTTCTATCACTTAGTAACGCATGTTGTGGTATTATAAAATATATAAATCTAAGTCATGTTTTTTAATTGCCACATACATTTTTTTTCAATCTAAAAGATTTTTAACCCATCCCTTACGGATGATCACTTATGTAGTTTCCAATTATTTTCTTAGTGCAAACGATGCTACCATAAAGAATTCTGTGAACAGAAATGCTGCAATAAATATTCCCATAGCATTGTTTGTTATAAAAAAATAATTGTTACAATTCTCCTTGGAGAAGGTAAGTGTGTCTTTAGTAAAAATTCTTGTATTGAATTGCTTTCAAAGGGTATTTCCATGCATCAGTTAGCTATTTTTGTATAACAGCTTAAGACAACCATTTATTATTATTCACAAGATGACATATTAGCGGTTCTTCTTGGCTACACTGAGTCACATGTCTATTGTCAGATGGGGGCAGGCAGTACTGTTGATCTTGTTGGGGCTTTCCCACATATTTGGGGGTTGATTAGCTGTTGGCTAGTCTGGATAGCCTCAGCATTTCTCCTAAAGCCTAGCCAAAGCATGTTCCCATGGCAGGACAGAGGTCAATAAGAGGAAATAGAAATATTCAACCATTTCTTTAAGCCAAGTGTCAAGTTTGCTACCATCCCACTGGCCAAAGCAAGCTACATGACCAAGCCTGGAGTATATAGGAGGACATTAGCAAAGGTGTGAGAATTAGGATCATTTTCCTGATCAATTTCTGTACATGTTTAAAAAGTTTAAAAATATTGCCAAATTGCCCACCCAACAAACCAGGATTTAACTAATTTTTATTACTATTAATGGTGTATAAGAAGATTTTGGCCACAAAATTCAGTCTTTTGTGTGAAAGATTAGGAAAACAGCACCATTTTACTTCCACAAACTTTGTCCCTTCCTTCTGATTTCTGCTATTATGTTCTAGGACTACTGACCAACTTCATCATGTTTATTGTTTTTTTTCTATTGTATAGTTTTTCTTAAAAATTTATGACATTTACATTTTTTTTATAACTCTGATTTTTAACTTCAGA